>NW_027675459.1:0-40000 GCF_965601325.2 Salmo salar
ACACCCCACCTTCCACCACAATACACCCACACACACCACCTTCCACCACAATACACCCACCCACACCCCACCTTCCATCCACAATACACCCACACACCCCACCTTCCATCACAATACACCCACACACCCCACCTTCCACCACAATACACCCACACACACCACCTTCCACCACAATACACCCACACACCCCAGCTTCCATCACAATACACCCACACACCCCACCTTCCACCACAATACACCCACACACACCACCTTCCATCACAATACACCAACACACACCCCACCTTCCATCACAATACACCCACACACCCCACCTTCCACCACAATACACCCACACACCCCACCTTCCACCACAATACACCCACACACACCCCACCTTCCACCACAATACACCCACACACACCAACCTTCCACCACAATACACCCACACACCCCACCTTCCATCACAATACACCCACACACCCCACCTTCCACCACAATACACCCACACACACCCCACCTTCCACCACAATACACCCACACACACCCCACCTTCCACCACAATACACCCACACACACACCCCACCTTCCACCACAATACACCCACACACCCACCTTCCATCAACAATACACCCACACACCCCACCTTCCATCACAATACACCCACACACACCACCTTCCACCACAATACACCCACACACACCACCTTCCACCACAATACACCCCCACCCCACCTTCCACCACAATACACCCACACACCCACCTCCATCACACTACACCCACACACACCACCTTCCACACAATACACCCACACACCCCACCTTCCATCACAATACACCCACACACCACCTCACCACAATACACCACACACCCACCTTCCACCACAATACACCCACACACCCCACCTTCCACCACAATACACCCACACACCCCACCTTCCACACAATACACCCCACCACCCCACCCCACACAATACACCCCACACCCCACCTTCCACCACAATACACCCACACACCCACCTTCCTCCACAATACACCCACACCCCCACCTTCCATCACAATACACCCACACACCCCCACCTTCCACCACAATACACCCACACACCCCACCTGCCATCACAATACACCCACACACCCCAACTCCACCACAATCCACCAACACACCCCACCTTCCACCACAATACACCCACACACCCCACCTCCACCTACAATACACCACACACACCCCCTCCACACAATACACACCCACACACCCCACCTTCCACCACAATACACCCACACACACACCACCTTCATCACAATACACCACACACACCCCACCTCCACACAATACACCCACACACCCCACCTTCACCACAATACACCCACACACCACCTTCCATCACAATCACACACACACACACCCCACCTCCACCACAATACACCCCACACACACCCACCTTCCACCACAATACACCACACACCCACACACACCCACCTTCCACCACAATACACCCACACACCCCACCTTCCATCACAATACACCCACACACCCCACCTTCCATCACAATACACCCACACACCCCACCTTCCACCACAATACACCCACACACACCACCTTCCACCACAATACACCCACACACCCCACCTTCCACCACAATACACCCACACACCCCACCTTCCATCACAATACACCCACACACCCCACCTTCCATCACAATACACCCACACACACCACCTTCCACCACAATACACCCACACACCCCACCTTCCATCACAATACACCCACACACCCCACCTTCCTCCACAATACACCCACACACCCCACCTTCCACCACAATACACCCACACACCCCCAACTTCCACCACAATACACCCACACACCCCACCTTCCACCACAATACACCCACACACCCCACCTTCCACCACAATACACCCACACACACCACCTTCCACCACAATACACCCACACACCCCACCTTCCACCACAATACACCCACATACACCCCACCTTCCACCACAATACACCCACACACCCCACCTTCCACCACAATACACCCACACACCCCACCTTCCACCACAATACACCCACACACCACCACCTTCCACCACAATACACCCACACACCGCACCTTCCACCACAATACACCCACACACCCCACTTCCCACCACAATACACCCACACACACCCCAACTCCCATCACAATACACCCACACACCCACACACCCCACCTTCCACCACAATACACCCACACACCCCACCTTCCACCACAATACACCCACACACACATCACCTTCCACCACAATACACCCACACAACCCCACCTTCCACCACAATACACCCACACACACCCACACACACTCCACCTTCCACCACAATACACCCACACACACCCACACAAACCCCACCTTCCACCACAATACACCCACACACACACAACCTTCCACCACAATACACCCACACACTCCACTTTCCATCACAATACACCCACACATCCCACCTTCCACCACAATACACCCACACACACCCCACCTTCCACCACAATACACCCACACACACCCCACCTTCCACCACAATACACCCACACACCCACACACCCCCCACCTTCCACCCACAATACACGCACACACCCCACCTTCCATCAAAATACACCCACACACCCCACCTTCCACCACAATACACCCACACACACCACCTTCCACCACAATACAACCACCCACCCCACCTTCCACCACAATACACCCACACACCCCACCTTCCATCACAATACACCCACACACCCCACCTTCCATCACAATACACCCACACACACCACCTTCCATCACAATACACCAACACACCCCAGCTTCCATCACAATACACCCACACACCCCACCTTCCACCACAATACACCCACACACACCACCTTCCATCACAATACACCAACACACACCCCACTTTCCATTTAAATACACCCACACACCCCACCTTCCACCACAATACACCCACACACACCACCTTCCATCACAATACAGCCACACACACCCCACCTTCCACCACAATACACCCACACACACCACCTTCCACCACAATACACCCACACACTCCACTTTCCATCACAATACACCCACACACCCCACCTTCCACCACAATACACCCACACACACCCCACCTTCCACCACAATACACCCACACACACCCCACCTTCCACCACAATACACCCACACACCCACACACACCCCACCTTCCACCACAATACACGCACACACCCTACCTTCCATCAAAATACAACCACACACCCCACCTTCCATCACAATACACCCACACACACCACCTTCCACCACAATACACCCACACACACCACCATCCACCACAATACAACCCACCCACCCCACCTTCCACCACAATACACCCACACACCCCAACCTTCCATCACAATACACCCACACACACCACCTTCCACAACAATACACCAACACACCCCACCTTCCATCACAATACACCCACACACCCAACCTTCTCCACAATACACCCACACACCCCACCTTCCACCACAATACACCCACACACCCAACCTTCCACCACAATACACCCACACACCCCACCTTCCATCACAATACACCCACACACACCACCTTCCACAACAATACACCACCACACCCCACCTTCCATCACAATACACCCACACACCCAACCTTCTCCACAATACACCCACACACCCCACCTTCCATCACAATACACCCACACACCCCACCTTCCATCACAATACACCCACACACACCACCTTCCACAACAATACACCAACACACCCCACCTTCCATCACAATACACCCACACACCCAACCTTCTCCACAATACACCCACACACCCCACCTTCCACCACAATACACCCACACACCCCACCTTCCACCACAATACACCCACACACCCCACCTTCCACCACAATACACCCACACACACCACCTTCCATCACAATACACCCACACACACCCCACCTTCCATTAAAATACACCCACACACCCCACCTTCCACCACAATACACCCACACACCACCTTCCATCACAATACAGCCACACACACCCCACCTTCCACCACAATACACCCACACACACCCCACCTTCCACCAAAATACACTCACACACCCCACCTTCCATCACAATACACCCACACACCCCACCTTCCATCACAATACACCCACACACTCCACTTTCCATCACAATACACCCACACACCCCACCTTCCACCACAATACACCCACACACACCCCACCTTCCACCACAATACACCCACACACACCCCACCTTCCACCACAATACACCCACACACCCACACACAACCCACCTTCCACCACAATACACGCACACACCCCACCTTCCATCAAAATACACCCACACACCCCACCTTCCATCACAATACACCCACACACACCACCTTCCACCACAATACACCCACACACACCACCTTCCACCACAATACACCACCCACCCCACCTTCCACCACAATACACCCACACACCCCACCTTCCATCACAATACACCCACACACCCCACCTTCCATCACAATACACCCACACACACCACCTTCCACAACAATACACCAACACACCCCACCTTCCATCACAATACACCCACACACCCCACCTTCTCCACAATACACCCACCACACCCCTACCTTCCACCACAATACACCCACACACCCCACCTTCCACCACAATACACCCACACACCCCACCTTCCACCACAATACACCCACACACCCCACCTTCCACCACAATACACCCACACACACCACCTTCCACCACAATACACCCACACACCCCACCTTCCACCACAATACACCCACATACACCCCACCTTCCACCACAATAAACCCACACACAACACCTTCCACCACAATACAACCACCCACCCCACCTTCCACCACAATACACCCACACACCCCACCTTCCATCACAATACACCCACACACCCCACCTTCCATCACAATACACCCACACACACCACCTTCCATCACAATACACCAACACACCCCAGCTTCCATCACAATACACCCACACACCCCACCTTCCACCACAATACACCCACACACACCACCTTCCATCACAATACACCAACACACACCCCACTTTCCATTTAAATACACCCACACACCCCACCTTCCACCACAATACACCCCACACACACCACCTTCCATCACAATACAGCCACACACACCCCACCTTCCACCACAATATACCCACACACCCCACCCTTCCATCACAATACACCCACACACCCCACCTTCCATCACAATACACCCACACACACCACCTTCCATCACAATACACCAACACACCCCAGCTTCCATCACAATACACCCACACACCCCACCTTCCACCACAATACACCCACACACACCCCACCTTCCACCACAATACACCCACACACACCCCACCTTCCACCACAATACACCCACACACCCACACACACCCCACCTTCCACCCACAATACACGCACACACCCTACCTTCCATCAAAATACAACCACACACCCCACCTTCCATCACAATACACCCACACACACCACCTTCCACCACAATACACCCACACACACCACCTTCCACCACAATACAACCACCCACCCCCACCTTCCACCACAATACACCCACACACCCCACCTTCCATCACAATACACCCACACACACCACCTTCCACAACAATACACCAACACACCCCACCTTCCATCCACAATACACCCACACACCCAACCTTCTCCACAATACACCCACACACCCCACCTTCCACCACAATACACCCACACACCCCACCTTCCACCACAATACACCCACACACCCCACCTTCCACCACAATACACCCACACACCCCACCTTCCACCACAATACACCCACACACACCACCTTCCATCACAATACACCCACACACACCCCACCTTCCATTAAAATACACCCACACACCCCACCTTCCACCACAATACACCCACACACCACCTTCCATCACAATACAGCCACACACACCCCACCTTCCACCACAATACACCCACACACACCCCACCTTCCACCAAAATACACTCACACACCCCACCTTCCATCACAATACACCCACACACCCCACCTTCCATCACAATACACCCACACACTCCACTTTCCATCACAATACACCCACACACCCCACCTTCCACCAAAATACACTCACACACCCCACCTTCCATCACAATACACCCACACACCCCACCTTCCATCACAATACACCCACACACTCCACTTTCCATCACAATACACCCACACACCCCACCTTCCACCACAATACACCCACACACACCCCACCTTCCACCACAAAACACCCACACACACCCCACCTTCCACCACAATACACCCACACACCCACACACAACCCACCTTCCACCACAATACACGCACACACCCCACCTTCCATCAAAATACACCCACACACCCCACCTTCCATCACAATACACCCACACACACCACCTTCCACCACAATACACCCACACACACCACCTTCCACCACAATACACCACCCACCCCACCTTCCACCACAATACACCCACACACCCCACCTTCCATCACAATACACCCACACACCCCACCTTCCATCACAATACACCCACACACACCACCTTCCACCACAATACACCAACACACCCCACCTTCCATCACAATACACCCACACACCCCACCTTCTCCACAATACACCCACACACCCTACCTTCCACCACAATACACCCACACACCCCACCTTCCACCACAATACACCCACACACCCCACCTTCCACCACAATACACCCACACACCCCACCTTCCACCACAATACACCCACACACACCACCTTCCACCACAATACACCCACACACCCACCTTCCACCACAATACACCCACATACACCCCACCTTCCACCACAATAAACCCACACACAACACCTTCCACCACAATACAACCACCCACCCCACCTTCCACCACAATACACCCACACACCCCACCTTCCATCACAATACACCCACACACCCCACCTTCCATCACAATACACCCACACACACCACCTTCCATCACAATACACCAACACACCCCAGCTTCCATCACAATACACCCACACACCCCACCTTCCACCACAATACACCCACACACACCACCTTCCATCACAATACACCAACACACACCCCACTTTCCATTTAAATACACCCACACACCCCACCTTCCACCACAATACACCCACACACACCACCTTCCATCACAATACAGCCACACACACCCCACCTTCCACCACAATACACCCACACACCCCACCTTCCATCACAATACACCCACACACCCCACCTTCCATCACAATACACCCACACACACCACCTTCCATCACAATACACCAACACACCCCAGCTTCCATCACAATACACCCACACACCCCACCTTCCACCACAATACACCCACACACACCCCACCTTCCACCACAATACACCCACACACACCCCACCTTCCACCACATTACACCCACACACCCACACACACCCCACCTTCCACCACAATACACGCACACACCCTACCTTCCATCAAAATACAACCACACACCCCACCTTCCATCACAATACACCCACACACACCACCTTCCACCACAATACACCCACACACACCACCTTCCACCACAATACAACCACCCACCCCACCTTCCACCACAATACACCCACACACCCCACCTTCCATCACAATACACCCACACACACCACCTTCCACAACAATACACCAACACATCCCACCTTCCATCACAATACACCCACACACCCAACCTTCTCCACAATACACCCACACACCCCACCTTCCACCACAATACACCCACACACCCAACCTTCCACCACAATACACCCACACACCCCACCTTCCATCACAATACACCCACACACACCACCTTCCACAACAATACACCAACACACCCCACCTTCCATCACAATACACCCACACACCCAACCTTCTCCACAATACACCCACACACCCCAACTTCCATCACAATACACCCACACACCCCACCTTCCATCACAATACACCCACACACACCACCTTCCACAACAATACACCAACACACCCCACCTTCCATCACAATACACCCACACACCCAACCTTCTCCACAATACACCCACACACCCCACCTTCCACCACAATACACCCACACACCCCACCTTCCACCACAATACACCCACACACCCCACCTTCCACCACAATACACCCACACACACCACCTTCCATCACAATACACCCACACACACCCCACCTTCCATTAAAATACACCCACACACCCCACCTTCCACCACAATACACCCACACACCACCTTCCATCACAATACAGCCACACACACCCCACCTTCCACCACAATACACCCACACACACCCCACCTTCCACCAAAATACACTCACACACCCCACCTTCCATCACAATACACCCACACACCCCACCTTCCATCACAATACACCCACACACTCCACTTCCATCACAATACACCCACACACCCCACCTTCCACCACAATACACCCACACACACCCCACCTTCCACCACAAAACACCCACACACACCCCACCTTCCACCACAATACACCCACACACCCACACACAACCCATCTTCCACCACAATACACGCACACACCCCACCTTCCATCAAAATACACCCACACACCCCACCTTCCATCACAATACACCCACACACACCACCTTCCACCACAATACACCCACACACACCACCTTCCACCACAATACACCACCCACCCCACCTTCCACCACAATACACCCACACACCCCACCTTCCATCACAATACACCCACACACCCCACCTTCCATCACAATACACCCACACACACCACCTTCCACAACAATACACCAACACACCCCACCTTCCATCACAATACACCCACACACCCCACCTTCTCCACAATACACCCACACACCCTACCTTCCACCACAATACACCCACACACCCCACCTTCCACCACAATACACCCACACACCCCACCTTCCACCACAATACACCCACACACCCCACCTTCCACCACAATACACCCACACACACCACCTTCCACCACAATACACCCACACACCCCACCTTCCACCACAATACACCCACATACACCCCACCGTCCACCACAATACACCCACACACCCCACCTTCCACCACAATACACCCACACACCCCACCTTCCACCACAATACACCCACACACCCTCACCTTCCACCACAATACACCCACACACCGCACCTTCCACCACAATACACCCACACACCCCAATTCCCACCACAATACACCCACACACACCCCAACTCCCATCACAATACACCCACACACCCCACCTTCCACCACAATACACCCACACACCCCACCTTCCACCACAATACACCCACACACACATCACCTTCCACCACAATACACCCACACACCCCACCTTCCACCACAACACACCCACACACCCCACCTTCCACCACAATACACCCACACACACCCCACACACACCCCACCTTCCACCACAATACACCCACACACACCCACACAAACCCCACCTTCCACCACAATACACCCACACACACAACCTTCCACCACAATACACCCACACACTCCACTTCCATCACAATACACCCACACATCCCACCTTCCACCACAATACACCCACACACACCCCACCTTCCACCACAATACACCCACACACACCCCACCTTCCACCACAATACACCCACACACCCACACACCCCCCACCTTCCACCACAATACACGCACACACCCCACCTTCCATCAAAATACACCCACACACCCCACCTTCCACCACAATTCACCCACACACACCACCTTCCACCACAATACAACCACCCACCCCACCTTCCACCACAATACACCCACACACCCCACCTTCCATCACAATACACCCACACACCCCACCTTCCATCACAATACACCCACACACACCACCTTCCATCACAATACACCAACACACCCCAGCTTCCATCACAATACACCCACACACCCCACCTTCCACCACAATACACCCACACACACCACCTTCCATCACAATACACCAACACACACCCCACTTTCCATTTAAATACACCCACACACCCCACCTTCCACCACAATACACCCACACACACCACCTTCCATCACAATACAGCCACACACACCCCACCTTCCACCACAATACACCCACACACACAACCTTCCACCACAATACACCCACACACACCACCTTCCATCACAATACACCAACACACCCCAGCTTCCATCACAATACACCCACACACCCCACCTTCCACCACAATACACCCACACACACCCCACCTTCCACCACAATACACCCACACACACCCCACCTTCCACCACAATACACCCACACACCCACACACACCCCACCTTCCACCACAATACACGCACACACCCTACCTTCCATCAAAATACAACCACACACCCCACCTTCCATCACAATACACCCACACACACCACCTTCCACCACAATACACCCACACACACCACCTTCCACCACAATACAACCACCCACCCCACCTTCCACCACAATACACCCACACACCCCACCTTCCATCACAATACACCCACACACACCACCTTCCACAACAATACACCAACACACCCCACCTTCCATCACAATACACCCACACACCCAACCTTCTCCACAATACACCCACACACCCCACCTTCCACCACAATACACCCCACACACCCAACCTTCCACCACAATACACCCACACACCCCACCTTCCATCACAATACACCCACACACACCACCTTCCACAACAATACACCAACACACCCCACCTTCCATCACAATACACCCACACACCCAACCTTCTCCACAATACACCCACACACCCCAACTTCCATCACAATACACCCACACACCCCACCTTCCATCACAATACACCCACACACACCACCTTCCACAACAATACACCAACACACCCCACCTTCCATCACAATACACCCACACACCCAACCTTCTCCACAATACACCCACACACCCCACCTTCCACCACAATACACCCACACACCCCACCTTCCACCACAATACACCCACACACCCCACCTTCCACCACAATACACCCACACACACCACCTTCCATCACAATACACCCACACACACCCCACCTTCCATTAAAATACACCCACACACCCCACCTTCCACCACAATACACCCACACACCACCTTCCATCACAATACAGCCACACACACCCCACCTTCCACCACAATACACCCACACACACCCCACCTTCCACCAAAATACACCCACACACCCCACCTTCCATCACAATACACCCACACACCCCACCTTCCATCACAATACACCCACACACTCCACTTTCCATCACAATACACCCACACACCCCACCTTCCACCACAATACACCCACACACACCCCACCTTCCACCACAAAACACCCACACACACCCCACCTTCCACCACAATACACCCACACACCCACACACAACCCATCTTCCACCACAATACACCCACACACCCCACCTTCCATCAAAATACACCCACACACCCCACCTTCCATCACAATACACCCACACACACCACCTTCCACCACAATACACCCACACACACCCACCTTCCACCACAATACACCACCCACCCCACCTTCCACCACAATACACCCACACACCCCACCTTCCATCACAATACACCCACACACCCCACCTTCCATCACAATACACCCACACACACCACCTTCCACAACAATACACCAACACACCCCACCTTCCATCACAATACACCCACACACCCCACCTTCTCCACAATACACCCACACACCCTACCTTCCACCACAATACACCCACACACCCCACCTTCCACCACAATACACCCACACACCCCACCTTCCACCACAATACACCCACACACCCCACCTTCCACCACAATACACCCACACACACCACCTTCCACCACAATACACCCACACACCCCACCTTCCACCACAATACACCCACATACACCCCACCTTCCACCACAATACACCCACACACCCCACCTTCCACCACAATACACCCACACACCCCACCTTCCACCACAATACACCCACACACCTCACCTTCCACCACAATACACCCACACACCGCACCTTCCACCACAATACACCCACACACCCCAATTCCCACCACAATACACCCACACACACCCCAACTCCCATCACAATACACCCACACACCCCACCTTCCACCACAATACACCCACACACCCCACCTTCCACCACAATACACCCACACACACATCACCTTCCACCACAATACACCCACACACCCCACCTTCCACCACAACACACCCACACACCCCACCTTCCACCACAATACACCCACACACACCCACACACACCCCACCTTCCACCACAATACACCCACACACACCCACACAAACCCCACCTTCCACCACAATACACCCACACACACAACCTTCCACCACAATACACCCACACACTCCACTTCCATCACAATACACCCACACATCCCACCTTCCACCACAATACACCCACACACACCCCACCTTCCACCACAATACACCCACACACACCCCACCTTCCACCACAATACACCCACACACCCACACACCCCCCACCTTCCACCACAATACACGCACACACCCCACCTTCCATCAAAATACACCCACACACCCCACCTTCCACCACAATTCACCCACACACACCACCTTCCACCACAATACAACCACCCACCCCACCTTCCACCACAATACACCCACACACCCCACCTTCCATCACAATACACCCACACACCCCACCTTCCATCACAATACACCCACACACACCACCTTCCATCACAATACACCCAACACACCCCAGCTTCCATCACAATACACCCACACACCCCACCTTCCACCACAATACACCCACACACACCACCTTCCATCACAATACACCAACACACACCCCACTTTCCATTTAAATACACCCACACACCCCACCTTCCACCACAATACACCCACACACACCACCTTCCATCACAATACAGCCACACACACCCCACCTTCCACCACAATACACCCACACACACAACCTTCCACCACAATACACCCACACACTCCACTTTCCATCACAATACACCCACACACCCCACCTTCCACCACAATACACCCACACACACCCCACCTTCCACCACAATACACCCACACACACCCCACCTTCCACCACAATACACCCACACACCCACACACACCCCACCTTCCACCACAATACACGCACACACCCTACCTTCCATCAAAATACAACCACACACCCCACCTTCCATCACAATACACCCACACACACCACCTTCCACCACAATACACCCACACACACCACCTTCCACCACAATACAACCACCCACCCCACCTTCCACCACAATACACCCACACACCCCACCTTCCATCACAATACACCCACACACACCACCTTCCACAACAATACACCAACACACCCCACCTTCCATCACAATACACCCACACACCCAACCTTCTCCACAATACACCCACACACCCCACCTTCCACCACAATACACCCACACACCCAACCTTCCACCACAATACACCCACACACCCCACCTTCCATCACAATACACCCACACACACCACCTTCCACAACAATACACCAACACACCCCACCTTCCATCACAATACACCCACACACACCCACCTTCTCCACAATACACCCACACACCCCACCTTCCATCACAATACACCCACACACCCCACCTTCCATCACAATACACCCACACACACCACCTTCCACAACAATACACCAACACACCCCACCTTCCATCACAATACACCCACACACCCAACCTTCTCCACAATACACCCACACACCCCACCTTCCACCACAATACACCCACACACACCACCTTCCACCACAATACAACCACCCACCCCACCTTCCACCACAATACACCCACACACCCCACCTTCCATCACAATACACCCACACACCCCACCTTCCATCACAATACACCCACACACACCACCTTCCATCACAATACACCAACACACCCCGGCTTCCATCACAATACACCCACACACCCCACCTTCCACCACAATACACCCACACACACCACCTTCCATCACAATACACCAACACACACCCCACTTTCCATTTAAATACACCCACACACCCCACCTTCCACCACAATACACCCACACACTCCACTTTCCATCACAATACACCCACACACCCCACCTTCCACCACAATACACCCACACACACCCCACCTTCCACCACAATACACCCACACACACCCCACCTTCCACCACAATACACCCACACACCCACACACACCCCACCTTCCACCACAATACACGCACACACCCTACCTTCCATCAAAATACAACCACACACCCCACCTTCCATCACAATACACCCACACACACCACCTTCCACCACAATACACCCACACACACCACCTTCCACCACAATACAACCACCCACCCCACCTTCCACCACAATACACCCACACACCCCACCTTCCATCACAATACACCCACACACACCACCTTCCACCACAATACACCCACACACACCACCTTCCACCACAATACAACCACCCACCCCACCTTCCACCACAATACACCCACACACCCCACCTTCCATCACAATACACCCACACACACCACCTTCCACAACAATACACCAACACACCCCACCTTCCATCACAATACACCCACACACCCAACCTTCTCCACAATACACCCACACACCCCACCTTCCACCACAATACACCCACACACCCAACCTTCCACCACAATACACCCACACACCCCACCTTCCATCACAATACACCCACACACACCACCTTCCACAACAATACACCAACACACCCCACCTTCCATCACAATACACCCACACACCCAACCTTCTCCACAATACACCCACACACCCCACCTTCCATCACAATACACCCACACACCCCACCTTCCATCACAATACACCCACACACACCACCTTCCACAACAATACACCAACACACCCCACCTTCCATCACAATACACCCACACACCCAACCTTCTCCACAATACACCCACACACCCCACCTTCCACCACAATACACCCACACACCCCACCTTCCACCACAATACACCCACACACCCCACCTTCCACCACAATACACCCACACACCCCACCTTCCACCACAAAACACCCACACACACCACCTTCCACCACAATACACCCACACACCCCACCTTCCACCACAATACACCCACATACACCCCACCTTCCACCACTATACACCCACACACCCCACCTTCCACCACAATACACCCACACACCTTACCTTCCATCACAATACACCCACACACCTCACCTTCCACCACAATACACCCACACACCGCACCTTCCACCACAATACACCCACACACCCCAATTCCCACCACAATACACCCACACACACCCCAACTCCCATCACAATACACCCACACACCCCACCTTCCACCACAATACACCCACACACCCCACCTTCCACCACAATACACCCACACACACATCACCTTCCACCACAATACACCCACACACCCCACCTTCCACCACAACACACCCACACACCCCACCTTCCACCACAATACACCCACACACACCCACACACACCCCACCTTCCACAACAATACACCCACACACACCCACACAAACACCACCTTCCACCACAATACACCCACACACATCCCACCTTCCACCACAATACCACCACACACCCCACCTTCCACCACAATACACCCACACACACACACCCACACACACCCCACCTTCCACCACAATACACCCACACACACCACCTTCCACCACAATACAACCACACACCCCAGCTTCCATCACAATACACCCACAAACACACCACCTTCCATCACAATACACCCACACACCCCACCTTCCACCACAATACACCCACACACACCACCTTCCACCACAATACAACCACCCACCCCACCTTCCACCACAATACACCCACACACCCCACCTTCCATCACAATACACCCACACACACCACCGTCCATCACAATACACCAACACACCCCAGCTTCCATCACAATACACCCACACACCCCACCTTCCACCACAATACACCCACACACCACCTTCCATCACAATACACCAACACACACCCCACTTTCCATTTAAATACACCCACACACCCCACCTTCCACCACAATACACCCACACACACCACCTTCCATCACAATACAGCCACACACACCCCACCTTCCACCACAATACACCCACACACACAACCTTCCACCACAATACACTCACACACTCCACTTTCCATCACAATACACCCACACACCCCACCTTCCACCACAATACACCCACACACACCCCACCTTCCACCACAATACACCCAAACACACCCCACCTTCCACAACAATACACCCACACACACCCACACAAACCCCACCTTCCACCACAATACACCCACACACATCCCACCTTCCACCACAATACCACCACACACCCCACCTTCCACCACAATACACCCACACACACCCACACACACCCCACCTTCCACCACAATACACCCACACACACCACCTTCCACCACAATACACCCACACACCCCAGCTTCCATCACAATACACCCACAAACACTCCACCTTCCATCACAATACACCCACACACCCCACCTTCCACCACAATACACCCACACACACCACCTTCCACCACAATACAACCACCCACCCCACCTTCCACCACAATACACCCACACACCCCACCTTCCATCACAATACACGCACACACCCCACCTTCCATCACAATACACCCACACACACCACCTTCCATCACAATACACCAACACACCCCAGCTTCCATCACAATACACCCACACACCCCACCTTCCACCACAATACACCCACACACCACCTTCCATCACAATACACCAACACACACCCCACTTTCCATTTAAATACACCCACACACCCCACCTTCCACCACAATACACCCACACACACCACCTTCCATCACAATACAGCCACACACACCCCACCTTCCACCACAATACACCCACACACAACCTTCCACCACAATACACCCACACACTCCACTTTCCATCACAATACACCCACACACCCCACCTTCCACCACAATACACCCACACACACCCCACCTTCCACCACAATACACCCACACACACCCCACCTTCCACCACAATACACCCACACACCCACACACACCCCACCTTCCACCACAATACACGCACACACCCTACCTTCCATCAAAATACACCCACACACCCCACCTTCCATCACAATACACCCACACACACCACCTTCCACCACAATACACCCACACACACCACCTTCCACCACAATACAACCACCCACCCCACCTTCCACCACAATACACCCACACACCCCACCTTCCATCACAATACACCCACACACACCACCTTCCACAACAATACACCAACACACCCCACCTTCCATCACAATACACCCACACACCCAACCTTCTCCACAATACACCCACACACCCCACCTTCCACCACAATACACCCACACACCCAACCTTCCACCACAATACACCCACACACCCCACCTTCCATCACAATACACCCACACACACCACCTTCCACAACAATACACCAACACACCCCACCTTCCATCACAATACACCCACACACCCAACCTTCTCCACAATACACCCACACACCCCACCTTCCATCACAATACACCCACACACCCCACCTTCCATCACAATACACCCACACACACCACCTTCCACAACAATACACCAACACACCCCACCTTCCATCACAATACACCCACACACCCAACCTTCTCCACAATACACCCACACACCCCACCTTCCACCACAATACACCCACACACCCCACCTTCCACCACAATACACCCACACACCCCACCTTCCACCACAATACACCCACACACCCCACCTTCCACCACAATACACCCACACACACCACCTTCCACCACAATACACCCACACACCCCACCTTCCACCACAATACACCCACATACACCCCACCTTCCACCACTATACACCCACACACCCCACCTTCCACCACAATACACCCACACACCTTACCTTCCATCACAATACACCCACACACCTCACCTTCCACCACAATACACCCACACACCTCACCTTCCACCACAATACACCCACACACCCCAATTCCCACCACAATACACCCACACACACCCCAACTCCCATCACAATACACCCACACACCCCACCTTCCACCACAATACACCCACACACCCCACCTTCCACCACAATACACCCACACACACATCACCTTCCACCACAATACACCCACACACCCCACCTTCCACCACAATACACCCACACACACCCACACACACCCCACCTTCCACAACAATACACCCACACACACCCACACAAACCCACCTTCCACCACAATACACCCACACACATCCCACCTTCCACCACAATACCACCACACACCCCACCTTCCACCACAATACACCCACACACACCCACACATACCCCACCTTCCACCACAATACACCCACACACACCACCTTCCACCACAATACACCCACACACCCCAGCTTCCATCACAATACACCCACAAACACACCACCTTCCATCACAATACACCCACACACCCCACCTTCCACCACAATACACCCACACACACAACCTTCCACCACAATACACCCACACACTCCACTTTCCATCACAATACACCCACACACCCCACCTTCCACCACAATACACGCACACACCCCACCTTCCATCAAAATACACCCACACACCCCACCTTCCATCACAATAAACCCACACACACCACCTTCCACCACAATACAACCACCCACCCCACCTTCCACCACAATACACCCACACACCCCACCTTCCATCACAATACACCCACACACCCCACCTTCCATCACAATACACCCACACACACCACCTTCCATCACAATACACCAACACACCCCAGCTTCCATCACAATACACCCACACACCCCACCTTCCACCACAATACACCCACACACACCACCTTCCATCACAATACACCCACACACACCCCACCTTCCATTAAAATACACCCACACACCCCACCTTCCACCACAATACACCCACACACACCACCTTCCATCACAATACAGCCACACACACCCCACCTTCCACCACAATACACCCACACACACCCCACCTTCCACCAAAATACACCCACACACCCCACCTTCCATCACAATACACCCACACACCCCACCTTCCATCACAATACACACACACCCCACCTTCCATCACAATACACCCACACACACCACCTTCCATCACAATACACCAACACACCCCAGCTTCCATCACAATACACCCACACACCCCACCTTCCACCACAATACACCCACACACACCACCTTCCATCACAATACACCCACACACACCCCACCTTCCATTAAAATACACCCACACACCCCACCTTCCACCACAATACACCCACACACACCACCTTCCATCACAATACAGCCACACACACCCCACCTTCCACCACAATACACCCACACACACCCCACCTTCCACCAAAATACACCCACACACCCCACCTTCCATCACAATACACCCACACACCCCACCTTCCATCACAATACACCCACACACCCCACCTTCGACCACAATACACACACACACCCCACCTTCCATCACAATACACCAACACACACACACACCTTCCACCACAAAACACCCACACACCCCACCTTCCATCACAATACACCCACACACCCCACCTTCCATCACAATACACCCACACACCCAACCTTCCACCACAATACACCCACACACCCCACCTTCCATCACAATACACCCACACACCCCACCTTCCATCACAATACACCCACACACCCCACCTTCCACCACAATACACCCACACACTCCACCTTTATTACAATACAATACACCCACACACACCCCACCTTCCACCACAATACACTCACACACCCCACCTTCCACCACAATACACCCACACACCCCACCTTCCATCACAATACACCCACACACCCCACCTTCCATCACAATACACACACACCCCACCTTCCATCACAATACACCCACACACCCCACCTTCCACCACCTTCCACCACAATACACCCACACACCCCACCTTTATTACAATACACCCACAAACACCCCACCTTCCACCACAATACACCCACACACCCCACCTTCCACCACAATACACCCACACACACCACCTTCCATCACAATACACCCACACACACCCAACCTTCCACCACAATACATCCACACACACACCACCTTCCACCACAATATACCCACACACCCCACCTTCCACCACAATACACCCACACACCCCACCTTCCATCACAATACACCATCACCCACCCCACCTTCCATCACACTACACCCACACACACCCCACCTTCCACCACAATACACCCACACCCACCCCACCTTCCATCACAATACACCCACACACACCCCACCTTCCACCACAATACACCCACACACCCCACCTTCCATCACAATACACCAACACACACCCCACCTTCCACCACAATACACCCACACCCACCCCACCTTCCACCACAATACACCCACACCCACCCCACCTTCCATCACAATACACCCACACACACCCCACCTTCCACCACAATACACCCACACACCTCACCTTCCATCACAATACACCCACACACGCACCACCTTCCACCACAATACACCCACACACACCACCTTCCACCACAATACACCCACACACCCCACCTTCCACCACAATACACCCACACACCCTACCTTCCACCACAAAACACCCACACAACCCACCTTCCATCACAATACACCCACACACCCCACCTTCCATCACAATACACCCACACACCCAACCTTCCACCACAATACACCCACACACCCCACCTTCCATCACAATACACCCACACACCCCACCTTCCATCACAATACACCCACACACACCCAACCTTCCACCACAATACATCCACACACACACCACCTTCCACCACAATATACCCACACACCCCACCTTCCACCACAATACACCCACACACCCCACCTTCCATCACAATACACCATCACCCACCCCACCTTCCATCACACTACACCCACACACACCCCACCTTCCACCACAATACACCCACACCCACCCCACCTTCCATCACAATACACCCACACACACCCCACCTTCCACCACAATACACCCACACACCCCACCTTCCATCACAATACACCCACACACACCCCACCTTCCACCACAATACACACACACCCACCCCACCTTCCACCACAATACACCCACACCCACCCCACCTTCCATCACAATACACCCACACACACCCCACCTTCCACCACAATACACCCACACACCTCACCTTCCATCACAATACACCCACACACGCACCACCTTCCACCACAATACACCCACACACACCACCTTCCACCACAATACACCCACACACCCCACCTTCCATCACAATACACCAACACACACACACACCTTCCACCACAAAACACCCACACACCCCACCTTCCATCACAATACACCCACACACCCCACCTTCCATCACAATACACCCACCACCCCCCCCCACCACAATACACCCACCCACCCCACCTTCCACCACAATACACCCACACCCCCCACCCCATCACATACCCCACACCCCACCTCCCCCAATACACCCACACACCCCACCTTCCACACATACACCCACACACCCCACCTCCATCACAAACACCCACACCCCCCCCTCCAAACACCCCCCCCCCCCCCCCCCCCACACACCCCCACCCCCACCTTCCACCACAATACACCCACACACACCACCTTCCATCACAATACACCCACACACACCCCACCTTCCATTAAAATACACCCACACACCCCACCTTCCACCACAATACACCCACACACACCACCTTCCATCACAATACAGCCACACACACCCCACCTTCCACCACAATACACCCACACACACCCCACCTTCCACCAAAATACACCCACACACCCCACCTTCCATCACAATACACCCACACACCCCACCTTCCATCACAATACACACACACCCCACCTTCCACACAATACACCCACACACACCACCTTCCATCACAATACACCAACACACCCCAGCTTCCATCACAATACACCCACACACCCCACCTTCCATCACAATACACCCACACACCCCACCTTCCACCACAATACACCCACACACCCCACCTTCCACCACAATACACCCACACACCCCACCTTCCATCACAATACACCCACACACCCCACCTTCCACCACAATACACCCACACACCCCACCTTCCATCACAAACACCCACACACCCCCCTCCACACCCACCCCCCACCTTCCATCACAATACACCCACACACACCCCACCTTCCACCACAATACACCCACCACACCACCCCACCATTCCACCACAATACACCCACACACCCCACCTTCCACCACAATACACCCACACACCCCACCTTCCATCACAATACACCCACACACACCCCACCTTCCACCACAATACACCACACACACACCACCTTCCACCACAATACACCCACACACCCCACCTTCCACCACAATACACCCACACACCCCACCTTCCATCACAATACACCATCACCCACCCCACCTTCCATCACACTACACCCACACACACCCCACCTTCCACCACAATACACCCACACACACCACCTTCCACCACAATACACCCACACACCCCACCTTCCACCACAATACACCCACACACACCCCACCTTCCACCACAATACACCCACACACCCCACCTTCCACCACAATACACCCACACACCCCACCTTCCACCACAATACACCCACACACATCCCCACCTTCCATCACAATACACCCACACACCCCACCTTCCACCACAATACACCCACACACCCCACCTTCCATCACAATACACCCACACACCCCACCTTCCACCACAATACACCCACACACCCCACCTTCCACCACAATACACCCACCCACCCCACCTTCCACCACAATACACCCACACACCCCACCTTCCACCACAATACACCCACACACCCCACCTTCCATCACAATACACCCACACACCCCACCTTCCATCACAATACACCACACACCCCACCTTCCATCACAATACACCCACACACCCCACCTTCCACCACAATACACCCACACACCCCACCTTCCATCACAATACACCCACACACACCCCACCTTCCACCACAATACACCCACACACCCCACCTTCCACCACAATACACCCACACACACCACCTTCCATCACAATACACCCACACACACCCCACCTTCCACCACAATACACCCACACACACCCCACCTTCCACCACAATACACCCACACACCCCACCTTCCACCACAATACACCCACACACCCCACCTTCCATCACAATACACACACACCCCACCTTCCATCACAATACACCCACACACACCACCTTCCATCACAATACACCAACACACCCCAGCTTCCATCACAATACACCCACACACCCCACCTTCCACCACAATACACCCACACACACCACCTTCCATCACAATACACCCACACACACCCCACCTTCCATTAAAATACACCCACACACCCCACCTTCCACCACAATACACCCACACACACCACCTTCCATCACAATACAGCCACACACACCCCACCTTCCACCACAATACACCCACACACACCCCACCTTCCACCAAAATACACCCACACACCCCACCTTCCATCACAATACACCCACACACCCCACCTTCCATCACAATACACCCACACACCCCACCTTCGACCACAATACACACACACACCCCACCTTCCATCACAATACACCAACACACACACACACCTTCCACCACAAAACACCCACACACCCCACCTTCCATCACAATACACCCACACACCCCACCTTCCATCACAATACACCCACACACCCACCTTCCACCACAATACACCCACACACCCCACCTTCCATCACAATACACCCACACACCCCACCTTCCATCACAATACACCCACACACCCCACCTTCCACCACAATACACCCACACACTCCACCTTTATTACATACAATACACCCACACACACCCCACCTTCCACCACAATACACTCACACACCCCACCTTCCACCACAATACACCCACACACCCCACCTTCCATCACAATACACCCACACACCCCACCTTCCATCACAATACACACACACCCCACCTTCCATCACAATACACCCACACACCCCACCTTCCACCACCTTCCACCACAATACACCCACACACCCCACCTTTATTACAATACACCCACAAACACCCCACCTTCCACCACAATACACCCACACACCCCACCTTCCACCACAATACACCCACACACACCACCTTCCATCACAATACACCCACACACACCCAACCTTCCACCACAATACATCCACACACACACCACCTTCCACCACAATATACCCACACACCCCACCTTCCACCACAATACACCCACACACCCCACCTTCCATCACAATACACCATCACCCACCCCACCTTCCATCACACTACACCCACACACACCCCACCTTCCACCACAATACACCCACACCCACCCCACCTTCCATCACAATACACCCACACACACCCCACCTTCCACCACAATACACCCACACACCCCACCTTCCATCACAATACACCCACACACACCCCACCTTCCACCACAATACACCCACACCCACCCCACCTTCCACCACAATACACCCACACCCACCCCACCTTCCATCACAATACACCCACACACACCCCACCTTCCACCACAATACACCCACACACCTCACCTTCCATCACAATACACCCACACACGCACCACCTTCCACCACAATACACCCACACACACCACCTTCCACCACAATACACCCACACACCCCACCTTCCACCACAATACACCCACACACCCTACCTTCCACCACAAAACACCCACACAACCCACCTTCCATCACAATACACCCACACACCCCACCTTCCATCACAATACACCCACACACCCAACCTTCCACCACAATACACCCACACACCCCACCTTCCATCACAATACACCCACACACCCCACCTTCCATCACAATACACCCACACACACCCAACCTTCCACCACAATACATCCACACACACACCCACCTTCCACCACAATATACCCACACACCCCACCTTCCACCACAATACACCCACACACCCCACCTTCCATCACAATACACCATCACCCACCCCACCTTCCATCACACTACACCCACACACACCCCACCTTCCACCACAATACACCCACACCCACCCCACCTTCCATCACAATACACCCACACACACCCCACCTTCCACCACACACACACACCCCACTTCATCACAATACACCCACACACACACCTTCCACCACAATACACCCACACACTACCACTTTCCATCACAATACACCCACACACCCCACCTTCCACCACAATACACCCACACACCCCACCTTCCATCACAATACACCCACACACCCCACCTTCCACACAATAAACCCACACAAACCACCTTCCACCACAATACAACCACCCACCCCACCTTCCACCACAATCCCACCACACACCCCACCTTCCACACAACACCCACACACCCCACCTTCCATCACAATACACCCACACACCCCACCTTCCATCACAATACACCCACACACACCCAACCTTCCACCACAATACATCCACACACACACCACCTTCCACCACAATATACCCACACACCCCACCTTCCACCACAATACACCCACACACCCCACCTTCCATCACAATACACCATCACCCACCCCACCTTCCATCACACTACACCCACACACACCCCACCTTCCACCACAATACACCCACACCCACCCCACCTTCCATCACAATACACCCACACACACCCCACCTTCCACCACAATACACCCACACACCCCACCTTCCATCACAATACACCCACACACACCCCACCTTCCATTAAAATACACCCACACACCCCACCTTCCACCACAATACACCCACACACACCACCTCCATCACAATACAGCCACACACACCCCACCTTCCACCACAATACACCCACACACACCCCACCTTCCACCAAAATACACCCACACACCCCACCTTCCATCACAATACACCCACACACCCCACCTTCCATCACAATACACCCACACACCCCACCTTCGACCACAATACACACACACACCCCACCTTCCATCACAATACACCAACACACACACACACCTTCCACCACAAAACACCCACACACCCCACCTTCCATCACAATACACCCACACACCCCACCTTCCATCACAATACACCCACACACCCAACCTTCCACCACAATACACCCACACACCCCACCTTCCATCACAATACACCCACACACCCCACCTTCCATCACAATACACCCACACACCCCACCTTCCACCACAATACACCCACACACTCCACCTTTATTACAATACAATACACCCACACACACCCCACCTTCCACCACAATACACTCACACACCCCACCTTCCACCACAATACACCCACACACCCCACCTTCCATCACAATACACCCACACACCCCACCTTCCATCACAATACACACACACCCCACCTTCCATCACAATACACCCACACACCCCACCTTCCACCACCTTCCACCACAATACACCCACACACCCCACCTTTATTACAATACACCCACAAACACCCCACCTTCCACCACAATACACCCACACACCCCACCTTCCACCACAATACACCCACACACACCACCTTCCATCACAATACACCCACACACACCCAACCTTCCACCACAATACATCCACACACACACCACCTTCCACCACAATATACCCATACACCCCACCTTCCACCACAATACACCCACACACCCCACCTTCCATCACAATACACCATCACCCACCCCACCTTCCATCACACTACACACACACACACCCCACCTTCCACCACAATACACCCACACCCACCCCACCTTCCATCACAATACACCCACACACACCCCACCTTCCACCACAATACACCCACACACCCCACCTTCCATCACAATACACCCACACACACCCCACCTTCCACCACAATACACCCACACCCACCCCACCTTCCACCACAATACACCCACACCCACCCCACCTTCCATCACAATACACCCACACACACCCCACCTTCCACCACAATACACCCACACACCTCACCTTCCATCACAATACACCCACACACGCACCACCTTCCACCACAATACACCCACACACACCACCTTCCACCACAATACACCCACACACCCCACATTCCACCACAATACACCCACACACCCTACCTTCCACCACAAAACACCCACACACCCCACCTTCCATCACAATACACCCACACACCCCACCTTCCATCACAATACACCCACACACCCAACCTTCCACCACAATACACCCACACACCCCACCTTCCATCACAATACACCCACACACCCCACCTTCCATCACAATACACCCACACACACCCAACCTTCCACCACAATACATCCACACACACACCACCTTCCACCACAATATACCCACATACCCCACCTTCCACCACAATACACCCACACACCCCACCTTCCATCACAATACACCATCACCCACCCCACCTTCCATCACACTACACCCACACACACCCCACCTTCCACCACAATACACCCACACCCACCCCACCTTCCATCACAATACACCCACACACACCCCACCTTCCACCACAATACACCCACACACCCCACCTTCCATCACAATACACCCACACACACCCCACCTTCCACCACAATACACCCACACCCACCCCACCTTCCACCACAATACACCCACACCCACCCCACCTTCCATCACAATACACCCACACACACCCCACCTTCCACCACAATACACCCACACACCTCACCTTCCATCACAATACACCCACACACGCACCACCTTCCACCACAATACACCCACACACACCACCTTCCACCACAATACACCCACACACCCCACCTTCCATCACAATACACCAACACACACACACACCTTCCACCACAAAACACCCACACACCCCACCTTCCATCACAATACACCCACACACCCCACCTTCCATCACAATACACCCACACACCCAACCTTCCACCACAATACACCCACACACCCCACCTTCCATCACAATACACCCACACACACCCCACCTTCCACCAAAATACACCCACACACCCCACCTTCCATCACAATACACCCACACACCCCACCTTCCATCACAATACACCCACACACCCCACCTTCGACCACAATACACACACACACCCCACCTTCCATCACAATACACCAACACACACACACACCTTCCACCACAAAACACCCACACACCCCACCTTCCATCACAATACACCCACACACCCCACCTTCCATCACAATACACCCACACACCCAACCTTCCACCACAATACACCCACACACCCCACCTTCCATCACAATACACCCACACACCCCACCTTCCATCACAATACACCCACACACCCCACCTTCCACCACAATACACCCACACACTCCACCTTTATTACAATACAATACACCCACACACACCCCACCTTCCACCACAATACACTCACACACCCCACCTTCCACCATAATACACCCACACACCCCACCTTCCATCACAATACACCCACACACCCCACCTTCCATCACAATACACACACACCCCACCTTCCATCACAATACACCCACACACCCCACCTTCCACCACCTTCCACCACAATACACCCACACACCCCACCTTTATTACAATACACCCACAAACACCCCACCTTCCACCACAATACACCCACACACCCCACCTTCCACCACAATACACCCACACACACCACCTTCCATCACAATACACCCACACACACCCAACCTTCCACCACAATACATCCACACACACACCACCTTCCACCACAATATACCCATACACCCCACCTTCCACCACAATACACCCACACACCCCACCTTCCATCACAATACACCATCACCCACCCCACCTTCCATCACACTACACCCACACACACCCCACCTTCCACCACAATACACCCACACCCACCCCACCTTCCATCACAATACACCCACACACACCCCACCTTCCACCACAATACACCCACACACCCCACCTTCCATCACAATACACCCACACACACCCCACCTTCCACCACAATACACCCACACCCACCCCACCTTCCACCACAATACACCCACACCCACCCCACCTTCCATCACAATACACCCACACACACCCCACCTTCCACCACAATACACCCACACACCTCACCTTCCATCACAATACACCCACACACGCACCACCTTCCACCACAATACACCCACACACACCACCTTCCACCACAATACACCCACACACCCCACCTTCCACCACAATACACCCACACACCCTACCTTCCACCACAAAACACCCACACACCCCACCTTCCATCACAATACACCCACACACCCCACCTTCCATCACAATACACCCACACACCCAACCTTCCACCACAATACACCCACACACCCCACCTTCCATCACAATACACCCACACACCCCACCTTCCATCACAATACACCCACACACACCCAACCTTCCACCACAATACATCCACACACACACCACCTTCCACCACAATATACCCACACACCCCACCTTCCACCACAATACACCCACACACCCCACCTTCCATCACAATACACCATCACCCACCCCACCTTCCATCACACTACACCCACACACACCCCACCTTCCACCACAATACACCCACACCCACCCCACCTTCCATCACAATACACCCACACACACCCCACCTTCCACCACAATACACCCACACACCCCACCTTCCATCACAATACACCCACACACACCCCACCTTCCACCACAATACACCCACACCCACCCCACCTTCCACCACAATACACCCACACCCACCCCACCTTCCATCACAATACACCCACACACACCCCACCTTCCACCACAATACACCCACACACCTCACCTTCCATCACAATACACCCACACACGCACCACCTTCCACCACAATACACCCACACACACCACCTTCCACCACAATACACCCACACACCCCACCTTCCATCACAATACACCAACACACACACACACCTTCCACCACAAAACACCCACACACCCCACCTTCCATCACAATACACCCACACACCCCACCTTCCATCACAATACACCCACACACCCAACCTTCCACCACAATACACCCACACACCCCACCTTCCATCACAATACACCCACACACCCCACCTTCCATCACAATACACCCACACACCCCACCTTCCACCACAATACACCCACACACTCCACCTTTATTACAATACAATACACCCACACACATCCCACCTTCCACCACAATACACTCACACACCCCACCTTCCACCACAATACACCCACACACCCCACCTTCCATCACAATACACCCACACACCCCACCTTCCATCACAATACACACACACCCCACCTTCCATCACAATACACCCACACACCCCACCTTCCACCACCTTCCACCACAATACACCCACACACCCCACCTTTATTACAATACACCCACAAACACCCCACCTTCCACCACAATACACCCACACACCCCACCTTCCACCACAATACACCCACACACACCACCTTCCATCACAATACACCCACACACACCCAACCTTCCACCACAATACATCCACACACACACCACCTTCCACCACAATATACCCACACACCCCACCTTCCACCACAATACACCCACACACCCCACCTTCCATCACAATACACCATCACCCACCCCACCTTCCATCACACTACACCCACACACACCCCACCTTCCACCACAATACACCCACACCCACCCCACCTTCCATCACAATACACCCACACACACCCCACCTTCCACCACAATACACCCACACACCCCACCTTCCATCACAATACACCCACACACACCCCACCTTCCACCACAATACACCCACACCCACCCCACCTTCCACCACAATACACCCACACCCACCCCACCTTCCATCACAATACACCCACACACACCCCAACTTCCACCACAATACACCCACACACCTCACCTTCCATCACAATACACCCACACACGCACCACCTTCCACCACAATACACCCACACACACCACCTTCCACCACAATACACCCACACACCCCACCTTCCACCACAATACACCCACACACCCCACCTTCCACCACAATACACCCACACACACCCCACCTTCCACCACAATACACCCACACACCCCACCTTCCACAACAATACACTCACACACCCCACTTTCCACCACAATACACCCACACACCCCACCTTCCACCACAATACACCCACCCACACCCCACCTTCCACCACAATACACCCACACACACCCCACCTCCCATCACAATACACCCACACACACCCACACACACCCCACCTTCCATCACAATACACCCACCCACTCCCACACACCCCACCTTCCACCACAATACACCCACACACCCGACCTTCCACCACAATACACCCACACACCCCACCTTCCACAACAATACACCCACACACACCCCACCTTCCACCACAATACACCCACACACCCCACCTTCCACCACAATACACCCACACACCCCACCTTCCATCACAATACACCCACACACCCCACCTTCCACCACAATACACCCACATACCCCACCTTCCATCACAATACACCCAAACACCCCACCGTCCATATCAATACACCCACACACCCCACATTCCACCACAATACATCCACACACCCCACCTTTATTACAATACACCCACACACACCCCACCTTCCACCACAATACACTCACACACCCCACCTTCCATCACAATACACCCAAACACCCCACCGTCCATATCAATACACCCACACACCCCACATTCCATCACAATACACCCACACACCCCACCTTCCATCACAATACACCCACACACCCCACCTTCCATCACAATACACCCACACACCCCACCTTCCACCACAATACACCCAAACACCTTACCTTCCATCACAATACACCCACACACACCACCTTCCATCACAATACACCCACACACACCCCACCTTCCACCACAATACACCCACACACCCCACCTTCCATCACAATACACCCACACACCCCACCTTCCATCACAATAGACACACACCCCACTTTCTACCACAATACACCCACACACCCCACCTTCCACCACAATACACTCACACACACCCCACCTTCCATCACAATACACCCACGCACACCCACACACCCCACCTTCCACCACAATACACCCACACACACAGCACCTTCCACCACAATACACCCACACACCCCACCTTCCACCACAATACACCCACACACCCCACCTTCCATCACAATACACCCACACCCACCCCACCTTCCATCACAATACACCCACACACACCCCACCTTCCACCACAATACACCCACACACACTCCACCTTCCACCACAATACACCCACACACCCCACCTTCCATCACAATACACCCACACACCCCACCTTCCATCACAATACACCCACACACACCACCATCCATCACAATACACCCACACACACCACCTTCCATCACAATACACCCACACACATCACCTTCCACCACAATACACCCACACACACCACCTTCCATCACAATACACCCACACACCCCACATTCCACCACAATACACCCACACACCCCAACTTCCACCACAATACACCCACACACACACCCCACCTTCCACCACAATACACCCACACACCCCACCTTCCATCACAATACACCCACACACATCCCACCTTCCACCACAATACACCCACACACACCACCTTCCATCACAATACACCCACACACACCACCTTCCACCACAATACACCCAAACACACCACCTTCCATCACAATACACCCACACACCCCACCTTCCACCACAATACACCCACACACACATCACCTTCCACCACAATACACCCACACACCCCACCTTCCACCACAATACACCCACACACCCCACCTTCCATCACAATACACCCACACACACCCCACCTTCCACCACAATACACTCACACACACCCCACCTCCCATCACAATACACCCACACACACCCACACACACCCCACCTCCCACCACAATACACCCACACACACCCACCTTCCATCACAATACACCCACACACACAACCTTCCACCACAATACACCCACACACCCCACCTTCCACCACAATACAACCACACACCCCACCTTCCATCACAATACACCCACACACACCACCTTCCACCACAATACATCCACACACCCCACCTTCCATCACAATACACCCACACACCCCACCTTCCACCACAATACACCCACACACCCCCCCTTCCATCACAATACACCCACACACCCCACCTTCCATCACAATACACCCACACACCCCACCTTCCATCACAATACACCCACACACACCACCATCCATCACAATACACCCACACACACCACCTTCCATCACAATACACCCACACACATCACCTTCCACCACAATACAGCCACACACACCACCTTCCATCACAATACACCCACACACCCCACATTCCACCACAATACACCCACACACCCCAACTTCCACCACAATACACCCACACACACACCCCACCTTCCACCACAATACACCCACACACCCCACCTTCCATCACAATACACCCACACACACCCCACCTTCCACCACAATACACCCACACACACCACCTTCCATCACAATACACCCACACACACCACCTTCCACCACAATACACCCACACACACCACCTTCCATCACAATACACCCACACACCCCACCTTCCACCACAATACACCCACACACACATCACCTTCCACCACAATACACCCACACACCCCACCTTCCACCACAATACACCCACACACCCCACCTTCCATCACAATACACCCACACACACCCCACCTTCCACCACAATACACCCACACACACCCCACCTCCCATCACAATACACCCACACACACCCACACACACCCCACCTCCCACCACAATACACCCACACACACCCACCTTCCATCACAATACACCCACACACACAACCTTCCACCACAATACACCCACACACCCCACCTTCCACCACAATACAACCACACACCCCACCTTCCATCACAATACACCCACACACACCACCTTCCACCACAATACATCCACACACCCCACCTTCCATCACAATACACCCACACACCCCACCTTCCACCACAATACACCCACACACCCCACCTTCCATCACAATACACCCACACACCCCACCTTCCATCACAATACACCCACACACCCCACCTTCCATCACAATAAACCCACACACTCCACCTTCCACCACAATACACCCACACACCTTACCTTCCATCACAATACACCCACACACACCACCTTCCATCACAATACACCCACACACACCCCACCTTCCACCACAATACACCCACACACCCCACCTTCCATCACAATACACCCACACACCCCACCTTCCATCACAATAGACACACACCCCACTTTCTACCACAATACACCCACACACCCCACCTTCCACCACAATACACTCACACACACCCCACCTTCCATCACAATACACCCACGCACACCCACACACCCCACCTTCCACCACAATACACCCACACACACAGCACCTTCCACCACAATACACCCACACACCCCACCTTCCACCACAATACACCCACACACCCCACGTTCCATCACAATACACCCACACCCACCCCACCTTCCATCACAATACACCCACACACACCCCACCTTCCACCACAATACACCCACACACCCCACCTTCCATCACAATACACCAACACACACACCACCATCCATCACAATACACCCACACACCCTACCTTCCATCACAATACACCCACACACATCACCTTCCACCACAATACACCCACACACACCACCTTCCATCACAATACACCCACACACCCCACCTTCCACCACAATACACCCACACACCCCAACTTCCACCACAATACACCCACATACACACCCCACCTTCCACCACAATACACCCACACACCCCACCTTCCATCACAATACACAAACACACAACCCACCTTCCACCACAATACACCCACACACCCCACCTTCCATCACAATACACCCACACACACCCCACCTTCCACCACAATACACCCACACATACCACCTTCCATCACAATACACCCACACACACCACCTTCCACCACAATACACCCACACACACCACCTTCCATCACAATACACCCACACACCCCACCTTCCACCACAATACACCCACACACACATCACCTTCCACCACAATACACCCACACACCCCACCTTCCACCACAATACACCCACACACCCCACCTTCCATCACAATACACCCACACACACCCCACCTTCCACCACAATACACCCACACACACCCCACCTCCCATCACAATACACCCACACACACCCACACACACCCCACCTCGAACCACAATACACCCACACACACCCACCTTCCATCACAATACAGCCACACACACAACCTTCCACCACAATACACCCACACACCCCACCTTCCACCACAATACAACCACACACCCCACCTTCCATCACAATACACCCACACACACCACCTTCCACCACAATACACCCACACACCCCACCTTCCATCACAATACACCCACACACCCCACCTTCCACCACAATACACCCACACACCCCACCTTCCATCACAATACACCCACACACCCCACCTTCCATCACAATACACCCACACACACCACCTTCCATCACAATACACCCACACACCCCACCTTCCACCACAATACACCCACACACCTTACCTTCCATCACAATACACCCACACACACCACCTTCCATCACAATACACCCACACACACCCCACCTTCCACCACAATACACCCACACACCCCACCTTCCATCACAATACACCCACACACCCACACCTTCCATCACAATAGACACACACCCCACTTTCTACCACAATACAGCCACACACCCCACCTTCCACCACAATACACTCACACAAACCCACCTTCCATCACAATACACCCACGCACACCCACACACCCCACCTTCCACCACAATACACCCACACACACAGCACCTTCCACCACAATACACCCACACACCCCACCTTCCACCACAATACACCCACACACCCCACCTTCCATCACAATACACCCACACCCACCCCACCTTCCATCACAATACACCCACACACACCCCACCTTCCACCACAATACACCCACACACACTCCACCTTCCACCACAATACACCCACACACCCCACCTTCCATCACAATACACCCACACACCCCACCATCCATCACAATACACCCACACACCCCACCTTCCACCACAATACACCCACACACCCCACCTTCCACCACAATACACCCACACACACCCCACCTTCCATCACAATACACCCACACACCCCACCTTCCATCACAATAGTCCACACACCCCACTTCTACCACAATACACCCACACACCCCACCTTCCACCACAATACACTCACACACACCCCACCTTCCATCACAATACACCCACGCACACTCACACACCCCACCTTCCACCACAATACACCCACACCCACCCCACCTTCCATCACAATACACCCACACACACCCCACCTTCCACCACAATACACCCACACACACCCCACCTTCCACCACAATACACCCCACACACCCCACCTTCCATCACAATACACCCACACACACACCCCACCTTCCACCACAATACACCCACACACCCCACCTTCCATCACAATACACCCACACACACCCACCTTCCACCACAATACACCCACACACCCCAACCTTCCACCACAATACACCCACACACACCCCACCTTCCACCACAATACACCCACACACCCCACCTTCCATCACAATACACCCACACACCCCACCTTCCACCACAATACACCCACACACCCCACCTTCCACCACAATACACCCACACACACCACCTTCCACCACAATACACCCACACACACCACCTTCCATCACAATACACCCACACACACCCACCTTCCACCACAATACACCCACACACCCCACCTTCCATCACAATACACCCACACACCCCACCTTCCACCACAATACACCCACACACCCCACCTTCCACCACAATACACCCACACACACCCCACCTTCCACCACAATACACCCACACACACCCCACCTCCCATCACAATACACCCACACACACCCACACACACCCCACCTCCCACCACAATACACCCACACACACCCACCTTCCATCACAATACACCCACACACACAACCTTCCACCACAATACACCCACACACCCCACCTTCCACCACAATACAACCACACACCCCACCTTCCATCACAATACACCCACACACACCACCTTCCACCACAATACACCCACACACCCCACCTTCCATCACAATTACACCCACACACCCCACCTTCCACCACAATACACCCACACACCCCACCTTCCATCACAATACACCCACACACCCCACCTTCCATCACAATACACCCACACACCCCACCTTCCACCACAATACACCCACACACCCCACCTTCCACCACAATACACCCACACACCTTAACTTCCATCACAATACACCCACACACACCACCTTCCATCACAATGCACCCACACACCCCACCTTCCATCACAATACACCCACACACCCCACCTTCCACCACAATACACCCACACACCCCACCTTCCACCACAATACACCCACACACCTTACCTTCCATCACAATACACCCACACACACCACCTTCCACCACAATACACCCACACACACCCCACCTCCCACCACAATACACCCACACACCCCACCTTCCATCACAATACACCCACACACCCCACCTTCCATCACAATAGACACACACCCCACTTTCTACCACAATACACCCACACACCCCACCTTCCACCACAATACACTCACACACACCCCACCTTCCATCACAATACACCCACGCACACCCACACACCCCACCTTCCACCACAATACACCCACACACACAGCACCTTCCACCACAATACACCCACACACCCCACCTTCCACCACAATACACCCACACACCCCACCTTCCATCACAATACACCCACACCCACCCCACCTTCCATCACAATACACCCACACACACCCCACCTTCCACCACAATACACCCACACACACTCCACCTTCCACCACAATACACCCACACACCCCACCTTCCATCACAATACACCCACACACCCCACCTTCCATCACAATACACCCACACACACCACCATCCATCACAATACACCCACACACACCACCTTCCATCACAATACACACACACACATCACCTTCCACCACAATACACCCACACACACCACCTTCCATCACAATACACCCACACACCCCACCTTCCACCACAATACACCCACACACCCCAACTTCCACCACAATACACCCACACACACACCCCACCTTCCACCACAATACACACACACCCCACCTTCCATCACAATACACCCACACACACCCCACCTTCCACCACAATACACCCACACACACCACCTTCCATCACAATACACCCACACACACCACCTTCCACCACAATACACCCACACACACCACCTTCCATCACAATACACCCACACACCCCAACTTCCACCACAATACACCCACACACCCCAACTTCCACCACAATACACCCACACACCCCACCTTCCACCACAATACACCCACACACCCCACCTTCCATCACAATACACCCACACACACCCCACCTTCCACCACAATACACCCACACACACCCCACCTCCCATCACAATACACCCACACACACCCACACACACCCCACCTCCCACCACAATACACCCACACACACCCACCTTCCATCACAATACACCCACACACACAACCTTCCACCACAATACACCCACACACCCCACCTTCCACCACAATACACCCACACACCCCACCTTCCATCACAATACACCCACACACACCACCTTCCACCACAATACACCCACACACCCCACCTTCCATCACAATACACCCACACACACCACCTTCCACCACAATACACCCCCACACCCCACCTTCCATCACAATACACCCACACACCCCACCTTCCACCACAATACACCCACACACCCCACCTTCCACCACAATACACCCACACACACCACCTTCCACCACAATACACCCACACACCCCACCTTCCATCACAATACACCCACACCCACCCTACCTTCCATCACAATACACCCACCCACACCCACACACCCACCTTCCACCACAATACACCCACACACCCCACCTTCCACCACAATACACCCACACACACCACCTTCCACCACAATACACCCACACACACCCCACCTCCCACCACAATACACCCACACACCCCACCTTCCATCACAATACACCCACACACACCCCACCTTCCATCACAATACACCCACACACCCCACCTTCCACCACAATACACCCACACACCCCACCTTCCACCACAATACACCCACACACACCACCTTCCATCACACTACACCCACACACACCCACCTACACCCACACTACACCCACACACACCCCACCTCCCACCACAATACACCCACACACACCCACACACACCCCACCTCCCACCACAATACACCCACACACACAACCTTCCATCACAATACACCCACACACACCACCTTCCACCACAATACACCCACACACCCCACCTTCCACCACAATACACCCACACACCCCACCTTCCATCACAATACACCCACACACACCACCTTCCACCACAATACACCCACACACCCCACCTTCCATCACAATACACCCACACACCCCACCTTCCACCACAATACACCCACACACCCCACTTTCCACCACAATACACCCACACACACCACCTTCCACCACAATACACCCACACACCCCACCTTCCATCACAATACACCCACACCCACCCTACCTTCCATCACAATACACCCACCCACACCCACACACCCCACCTTCCACCACAATACACCCACACACACCACCTTC
>NW_027675460.1:0-10000 GCF_965601325.2 Salmo salar
ACACACACACACACACACACCGACAACACACACACACACACACACACACACCGACAACACACACACACACACACCGACAACACACACACACACACCGACAACACACACACACACACACCGACAACACACACACACACACACACGACAACACACACACACACACACCGACAACACACACACACACACCGACAACACACACACACACACCGACAACACACACACACACACCGACAACACACACACACACACACACACACACACACCGACAACACACACACACACACCGACACACACACACACACACACACACACACCGACAACACACACACACACACCGACAACACACACACACACACCGACAACACACACACACACACACACACCGACAACACACACACACACACACACACACACCGACAACACACACACACACACACCGACAACACACACACACACACACCGACAACACACACACACACACACCGACAACACACACACACACACACCACAACACACACACACACACCGACAACACACACACACACACCGACAACACACACACACACACACACACGACAACACACACACACACACCGACAACACACACACACACACCGACAACACACACACACACACCGACAACACACACACACACACCGACAACACACACACACACACACACGACACACACACACACACACCGACAACACACACACACACACCGACAACACACACACACACACACACCGACAACACACACACACACACCGACAACACACACACACACACCGACAACACACACACACACACACACACACACACACCGACAACACACACACACACACCGACAACACACACACACACACACACACACGACACACACACACACACACACACCGACAACACACACACACACACCGACAACACACACACACACCGACAACACACACACACACACACCGACAACACACACACACACACACCGACAACACACACACACACACCGACAACACACACACACACACACGACAACACACACACACACACACACACGACAACACACACACACACACACCGACACACACACACACACACACCGACAACACACACACACACACACCGACAACACACACACACACACACACGACAACACACACACACACACACACACACACACCGACAACACACACACACACACACACGACAACACACACACACACACACACGACACACACACACACACACACCGACAACACACACACACACACACACACACACACACACACACACACACACCACACACACACACACACACACACACCGACAACACACACACACACACCGACAACACACACACACACACACACACACACACACACACACACACACCGACAACACACACACACACACCGACAACACACACACACACACACACACCGACAACACACACACACACACCGACAACACACACACACACACACACACACCGACAACACACACACACACACCGACAACACACACACACACACACAACCGACAACACACACACACACACACACACACGACAACACACACACACACACCGACAACACACACACACACCGACAACACACACACACACACACACCGACAACACACACACACACACACCGACAACACACACACACACACACCGACAACACACACACACACACACCGACAACACACACACAACACACCGACAACACACACACACACACCGACAACACACACACACACACCGACAACACACACACACACACCGACAACACACACACACACACCACACACGACACACACACACACACACACACACACCGACAACACACACACACACACACCGACAACACACACACACACACCGACAACACACACACACACACACCGACAACACACACACACACACACACCGACAACACACACACACACACACACACACACACACACCGACAACACACACACACACACCGACAACACACACACACACACCGACAACACACACACACACACCGACAACACACACACACACACACACACACACACACACACACACACACACCGACAACACACACACACACACCGACAACACACACACACACACACACACGACAACACACACACACACACCGACAACACACACACACACACCACACACCGACAACACACACACACACACCGACAACACACACACACACACACACAACGACACACACACACACACACACACACCGACAACACACACACACACACCGACAACACACACACACACCGACAACACACACACACACACACACCGACAACACACACACACACACACCGACAACACAAAACACACACACACCGACAACACACACACACACACACCGACAACACACACACACACACACCGACAACACACACACACACACCGACAACACACACACACACACCGACAACACACACACACACACCGACAACACACACACACACACACACACACCGACAACACACACACACACACACACACACACCGACAACACACACACACACACACCGACAACACACACACACACACCGACAACACACACACACACACACCGACAACACACACACACACACACACCGACAACACACACACACACACACCGACAACACACACACACACACCGACAACACACACACACACACACGACACACACACACACACACACCGACAACACACACACACACACACACACACACACACCGACAACACACACACACACACCGACAACACACACACACACACACACACACACCGACAACACACACACACACACGACAACACACACACACACACCGACAACACACACACACACACAACACACCGACAACACACACACACACACACACACACACCGACAACACACACACACACACACCGACAACACACACACACACACACGACAACACACACACACACACACCGACAACACACACACACACACACACGACAACACACACACACACACACCGACAACACACACACACACACACACCGACAACACACACACACACACCGACAACACACACACACACACCACACCACACACACACACACACACACACCGACAACACACACACACACACCGACACACACACAACACACACACACACACACCGACAACACACACACACACACACCGACAACACACACACACACACCGACAACACACACACACACCGACAACACACACACACACACACCGACAACACACACACACACACGACAACACACACACACACACACCGACAACACACACACACACACACCGACAACACACACACACACACACCGACAACACACACACACACACACCGACAACACACACACACACACCGACAACACACACACACACACCGACACACACACACACACACACACACGACACACACACACACACACACACACCGACAACACACACACACACACACCGACAACACACACACACACACACCGACAACACACACACACACACACCGACAACACACACACACACACACACGACACACACACACACACACACACACACACACCGACAACACACACACACACACACCGACAACACACACACACACACCGACAACACACACACACACACACCGACAACACACACACACACACACACACCGACAACACACACACACACGACACACACACACACACACACACACACACCGACAACACACACACACACACCGACAACACACACACACACACACCGACACACACACACACACACACCGACAACACACACACACACACACGACACACACACACACACACACCGACAACACACACACACACACCGACAACACACACACACACACACACACCGACAACACACACACACACACCGACAACACACACACACACACACACACACACCGACAACACACACACACACACCGACACACACACACACACACACACCGACAACACACACACACACACACACCGACAACACACACACACACACCGACAACACACACACACACACCGACAACACACACACACACACACACCGACAACACACACACACACACACCGACAACACACACACAACACACCGACAACACACACACACACACACGACAACACACACACACACACACCGACAACACACACACACACACACCGACAACACACACACACACCGACACACACACACACACACACCGACAACACACACACACACACACCGACAACACACACACACACACACACACACACGACACACACACACACACACCGACAACACACACACACACACACGACAACACACACACACACACACCGACAACACACACACACACACACCGACACACACACACACACACACACACCGACAACACACACACACACACACACGACAACACACACACACACACCGACAACACACACACACACACACCGACAACACACACACACACACCGACAACACACACACACCGACACACACACACACACACACACACACACCGACAACACACACACACACACCGACAACACACACACACACACACCGACAACACACACACACACACCGACAACACACACACACACACACACACACACACACACACACACACCGACAACACACACACACACACCGACAACACACACACACACACACACACCGACAACACACACACACACACACCGACAACACACACACACACACCGACAACACACACACACACACCGACAACACACACACACACACACACCGACAACACACACACACACACACCGACAACACACACACACACACACCGACAACACACACACACACACACGACAACACACACACACACACACCGACACACACACACACACACACCGACAACACACACACACACACCGACAACACACACACACACACCGACAACACACACACACACACACACACACACACCGACAACACACACACACACACACCGACAACACACACACACACACACCGACAACACACACACACACACACACACCGACAACACACACACACACACACCGACAACACACACACACACACCGACAACACACACACACACACACACACACGACACACACACACACACACACACACACACACCGACAACACACACACACACACACCGACAACACACACACACACACACGACAACACACACACACACACACACACACACACACACACACACACACACCGACAACACACACACACACACCGACACACACACACACACACACCGACAACACACACACACACACCGACAACACACACACACACACACCGACAACACACACACACACACACCGACAACACACACACACACCGACAACACACACACACCGACAACACACACACACACACACACCGACAACACACACACACACACACACACACACACCGACAACACACACACACACCGACAACACACACACACACACCGACAACACACACACACACACCGACAACACACACACACACACCGACAACACACACACACACACCGACAACACACACACACACACACACACCGACAACACACACACACACACACCGACAACACACACACACACACCGACACACACACACACACACCGACAACACACACACACACACACACACCGACAACACACACACACACACCGACAACACACACACACACACACACGACAACACACACACACACCGACAACACACACACACACACACCGACACACACACACACACACACACACCGACAACACACACACACCGACACACACACACACACACACACACACACACCGACAACACACACACACACACCGACAACACACACACACACACACACCGACAACACACACACACCGACACACACACACACACACACACACACACCGACAACACACACACACACACCGACAACACACACACACACACACCGACAACACACACACACACACACCGACAACACACACACACACACACCGACAACACACACACACACACACACCGACAACACACACACACCACACACGACACACACACACACACACCGACAACACACACACACACACACACCGACAACACACACACACACACCGACAACACACACACACACACACAACCGACAACACACACACACACACACCGACAACACACACACACACACCGACAACACACACACACACCGACAACACACACACACACACACCGACAACACACACACACACACACCGACAACACACACACACACACGACACACACACACACACGACAACACACACACACACACGACAACACACACACACACACCGACAACACACACACACACACACACCGACAACACACACACACACACACCGACAACACACACACACACACCGACAACACACACACACCGACAACACACACACACACACACCGACAACACACACACACACACACCGACAACACACACACACACACACCGACAACACACACACACACACACGACAACACACACACACACACACCGACAACACACACACACACCGACAACACACACACACACACCGACAACACACACACACACACACCGACAACACACACACACACACACCGACAACACACACACACACACCGACACACACACACACACACACCGACAACACACACACACACACCGACAACACACACACACACACACACCGACAACACACACACACACACCGACAACACACACACACACACACACCGACAACACACACACACACACCGACACACACACACACACACACACCGACAACACACACACACACACACCGACAACACACACACACACACCGACAACACACACACACACACCGACAACACACACACACACACACCGACAACACACACACACACACCGACAACACACACACACACACACACACACACACACACACACACCGACAACACACACACACACACACCGACAACACACACACACACACCGACAACACACACACACACACCGACAACACACACACACACACACCGACAACACACACACACACACACACCGACAACACACACACACACACACACACCGACAACACACACACACACACACACACCACACACACACACACACCGACACACACACACACACACACCGACAACACACACACACACACCGACAACACACACACACACACACCGACAACACACACACACACACACCGACAACACACACACACACACACCGACAACACACACACACACACCGACAACACACACACACACACACCGACAACACACACACACACCGACAACACACACACACACACACGACACACACACACACACACACCGACAACACACACACACACACACCGACACACACACACACACACACACACACACACACACACACCGACAACACACACACACACACACACACAACCACACACACACACACACCGACAACACACACACACACACCGACAACAACACACACACACACACCGACAACACACACACACACACACACACACACCGACAACACACACACACACACACCGACAACACACACACACACACACGACAACACACACACACACACACCGACAACACACACACACACACACCGACAACACACACACACACACACCGACAACACACACACACACACCGACAACACACACACACACACCGACAACACACACACACACACACACACACACACACACACACACCGACAACACACACACACACACCGACAACACACACACACACACACACACCGACAACACACACACACACACACCGACAACACACACACACACACCGACAACACACACACACACACCGACAACACACACACACACACACACCGACAACACACACACACACACACCGACAACACACACACACACACACCGACAACACACACACACACACACGACAACACACACACACACACACCGACAACACACACACACACACCGACAACACACACACACACACCGACAACACACACACACACACCGACAACACACACACACACACACACACACACACACCGACAACACACACACACACACACCGACAACACACACACACACACACACGACAACACACACACACACACACACCGACAACACACACACACACACACCGACAACACACACACACACACCGACAACACACACACACACACACACACCGACAACACACACACACACACACACACACACACCGACAACACACACACACACACACCGACAACACACACACACACACACCGACAACACACACACACACACACACACACACACACACACACACACCGACAACACACACACACACACCGACAACACACACACACACACCGACAACACACACACACACACACCGACAACACACACACACACACACCGACAACACACACACACACACACCGACAACACACACACACACCGACAACACACACACACACCGACAACACACACACACACACACACCGACAACACACACACACACACACACACACACACACACGACACACACACACACACACACGACACACACACACACACACACCGACAACACACACACACACACCGACAACACACACACACACACCGACAACACACACACACACACACCGACACACACACACACACACACACACCGACAACACACACACACACACACCGACAACACACACACACACACCGACAACACACACACACACCGACAACACACACACACACACACACACCGACAACACACACACACACACCGACAACACACACACACACACACCGACAACACACACACACACACCGACAACACACACACACACACACCGACACACACACACACACACACACACCGACAACACACACACACACACACACACACACACACACACACACACACACCGACAACACACACACACACACCGACAACACACACACACACACACACCGACAACACACACACACACACACACACACAACACACACACACACACCGACAACACACACACACACACCGACAACACACACACACACACACCGACAACACACACACACACACACGACAACACACACACACACACACCGACAACACACACACACACACACCGACAACACACACACACACACACGACACACACACACACACACACCGACAACACACACACACACACACCGACAACACACACACACACACCGACAACACACACACACACACACACCGACAACACACACACACACACACCGACAACACACACACACACACCGACAACACACACACACACACGACAACACACACACACACACACACACACACACACACACACACCGACAACACACACACACACACACACACACACACGACAACACACACACACACCGACAACACACACACACACACCGACAACACACACACACACACCGACAACACACACACACACACACCGACAACACACACACACACACACACACACACACACACACACACACACACCGACAACACACACACACACACACCGACAACACACACACACACACACCGACAACACACACACACACACACGACAACACACACACAACACACCGACAACACACACACACACCGACAACACACACACACACACCGACAACACACACACACACACACACGACAACACACACACACACACACCGACAACACACACACACACACCGACAACACACACACACACACCGACAACACACACACACACCGACAACACACACACACACACACACCGACAACACACACACACACACCGACAACACACACACACACACACCGACAACACACACACACACACACACACACACACACACACACACCGACAACACACACACACACACACCGACAACACACACACACACACCGACAACACACACACACACACCGACAACACACACACACACACCGACAACACACACACACACACCGACAACACACACACACACACACACACACACACA
>NW_027675460.1:15000-22500 GCF_965601325.2 Salmo salar
ACACACACAACACACACACACACACCGACAACACACACACACACACCGACAACACACACACACACACACACACAACACACACACACACACCGACAACACACAGACACACACCGACAACACACACACACACACACACACCGACAACACACACACACACACCGACAACACACACACACACACACACACACCGACAACACACAGACACACACCGACAACACACACACACACACACAAACCGACAACACACACACACACACACACCGACAACACACACACACACACCGACAACACACACACACACCGACAACACACACACACACACACACCGACAACACACACACACACACACCGACAACACATAAACACACACACACCGACAACACACACACACACACACTGACAACACACACACATACACACCGACAACACACACACACACACCGACAACACACACACACACCGACAACACACACACACACACCGACAACACACACACACACACACACACACCGACAACACACACACACACACACACACCGACAACACACACACACACACACACTGACAACACACACACACACACCGACAACACACACACACACACACCGACAACACACACACACACACACACACCGACAACACACACACACCGACACACACACACAACACACACATACACACCGACAACACACACACACACACCGACAACACACACACACACACACACACACACACACACACACACCGACAACACACAGACACACACCGACAACACACACACACACACACACACCGACAACACACACACACACACCGACAACACACACACACACACACACACACCGACAACACACAGACACACACCGACAACACACACACACACACACAAACCGACAACACACACACACACACACACACCGACAACACACACACACACACCGACAACACACACACACACCGACAACACACACACACACACACACCGACAACACACACACACACACACCGACAACACATAAACACAAACACACCGACAACACACACACACACACACTGACAACACACACACATACACACCGACAACACACACACACACACCGACAACACACACACACACCGACAACACACACACACACACCGACAACACACACACACACACACACACCGACAACACACACACACACACACACACACCGACAACACACACACACACACACCGACAACACACACACACACACACACACCGACAACACACACACACACACACCGACAACACACACACACACACACACCGACAACACACACACACACACACACACACACACCGACAACACACACACACACACACACTGACAACACACACACACACACCGACAACACACACACACACACACCGACAACACACACACACACACACACACCGACAACACACACACACCGACACACACACACAACACACACATACACACCGACAACACACACACACACACCGACAACACACACACACACACCGACAACACACACACACACACCGACAACACACACACACACACACACACACACACACACACACACCGACAACACACACACACACACCGACAACACACACACACACACACACACACACCGACAACACACAGACACACACCGACAACACACACACACACACACAAACCGACAACACACACACACACACACACACCGACAACACACACACACACACCGACAACACACACACACACCGACAACACACACACACACACACACCGACAACACACACACACACACACCGACAACACATAAACACAAACACACCGACAACACACACACACACACACTGACAACACACACACATACACACCGACAACACACACACACACACCGACAACACACACACACACCGACAACACACACACACACACCGACAACACACACACACACACACACACACCGACAACACACACACACACACACACACACCGACAACACACACACACACACACCGACAACACACACACACACACACTGACAACACAAAACACACACACACCGACAACACACACACACACACACACTGACAACACACACACATACACACCGACAACACACACACACACACCGACAACACACACACACACACCGACAACACACACACACACACCGACAACACACACACACACACACACACACACACACCGACAACACACAGACACACACCGACAACACACACACACACACACACACACACCGACAACACACACACACACCGACAACACACACACACACACCGACAACACACACACACACACACACACACCGACAACACACACACACACACACACACACACCGACAACACACACACACACACACCGACAACACACACACACACACACTGACAACACATAAACACACACACACCGACAACACACACACACACACACACTGACAACACACACACATACACACCGACAACACACACACACACACACACCGACAACACACACACACACACCGACAACACACACACACACACCGACAACACACACACACACACACACACACACACACCGACAACACACAGACACACACCGACACACACACACACACACACACACAAACCGACAACACACACACACACACACACCGACAACACACACACACACACCGACAACACACACACACACCGACAACACACACACACACACACACCGACAACACACACACACACACACCGACAACACATAAACACACACACACCGACAACACACACACACACACACTGACAACACACACACATACACACCGACAACACACACACACACACACCGACAACACACACACACACACCGACAACACACACACACACACCGACAACACACACACACACACACACACACACGACAACACACACACACACACACACACCGACAACACACACACACACACACCGACAACACACACACACACACACACACCGACAACACACACACACACACACCGACAACACACACACACACACACACCGACAACACACACACACACACACACACACACACCGACAACACACACACACACACACACTGACAACACACACACACACACACCGACAACACACACACACACACACCGACAACACACACACACACACACACACCGACAACACACACACACCGACACACACACACAACACACACATACACACCGACAACACACACACACACACCGACAACACACACACACACACCGACAACACACACACACACACCGACAACACACACACACACACACACACACACACACACCGACAACACACAGACACACACCGACAACACACACACACACACACACACCGACAACACACACACACACACCGACAACACACACACACACACACACACACCGACAACACACAGACACACACCGACAACACACACACACACACACAAACCGACAACACACACACACACACACACCGACAACACACACACACACACCGACAACACACACACACACCGACAACACACACACACACACACACCGACAACACACACACACACACACCGACAACACATAAACACAACACACCGACAACACACACACACACACACTGACAACACACACACACACACACACCGACACACACACACACACACACACACACACACCGACAACACACACACACACACACCGACAACACACACACACACACACCGACAACACACACACACACACACCGACAACACACACACACACACACCGACAACACACACACACACACACACACACCGACAACACACACACACACACACACTGACAACACACACACACACACCGACAACACACACACACACACACCGACACACACACACACACACACCGACAACACACACACACCGACACACACACACAACACACACATACACACCGACAACACACACACACACACCGACAACACACACACACACACCGACAACACACACACACACACCGACACACACACACACACACACACACACACACACACACCGACAACACACAGACACACACCGACAACACACACACACACACACACAACCGACAACACACACACACACACACCGACAACACACACACACACACCGACAACACACACACACACACACACACACACACACCGACAACACACAGACACACACCGACAACACACACACACACACACACACAACCGACAACACACACACACACACACACCGACAACACACACACACACACCGACAACACACACACACACCGACAACACACACACACACACACACCGACAACACACACACACACACACCGACAACACATAAACACACACACACCGACAACACACACACACACACACTGACAACACACACACATACACACCGACAACACACACACACACACACACCGACAACACACACACACACACCGACAACACACACACACACACCGACAACACACACACACACACACACACACCGACAACACACACACACACACACACACACCGACAACACACACACACACACACCGACAACACACACACACACACACCGACAACACACACACACACACACCGACAACACACACACACACACACACCGACAACACACACACACACACACACACACACACCGACAACACACACACACACACACACTGACAACACACACACACACACCGACAACACACACACACACACACCGACAACACACACACACACACACACACCGACAACACACACACACCGACACACACACACAACACACACATACACACCGACAACACACACACACACACCGACAACACACACACACACACACACACACACACACACACACACCGACAACACACAGACACACACCGACAACACACACACACACACACACACCGACAACACACACACACACACCGACAACACACACACACACACACACACACCGACAACACACAGACACACACCGACAACACACACACACACACACAAACCGACAACACACACACACACACACACACCGACAACACACACACACACACCGACAACACACACACACACCGACAACACACACACACACACACACCGACAACACACACACACACACACCGACAACACATAAACACAAACACACCGACAACACACACACACACACACTGACAACACACACACATACACACCGACAACACACACACACACACCGACAACACACACACACACCGACAACACACACACACACACCGACAACACACACACACACACACACACACCGACAACACACACACACACACACACACACCGACAACACACACACACACACACCGACAACACACACACACACACCGACAACACACACACACACACACCGACAACACACACACACACACACACCGACAACACACACACACACACACACACACACACCGACAACACACACACACACACACACTGACAACACACACACACACACCGACAACACACACACACACACACCGACAACACACACACACACACACACACCGACAACACACACACACACACACACACACACACACACACACACACACACCGACAACACACACACACACACCGACAACACACACACACACACACCGACAACACACACACACACACCGACAACACACACACACACACACAAACCGACAACACACACACACACACACACACCGACAACACACACACACACACCGACAACACACACACACACCGACAACACACACACACACACACACCGACAACACACACACACACACACCGACAACACACACACAAACACACCGACAACACACACACACACACACTGACAACACACACACACACACACCGACAACACACACACACACACCGACAACACACACACACACCGACAACACACACACACACACCGACACACACACACACACACACACACCGACAACACACACACACACACACCACACACCGACAACACACACACACACACACCGACAACACACACACACACACACTGACAACACAAACACACACACACCGACAACACACACACACACACACACTGACAACACACACACAACACACCGACAACACACACACACACACCGACAACACACACACACACACCGACAACACACACACACACACCGACAACACACACACACACACACACACACACACACCGACAACACACACACACACACCGACAACACACACACACACACACACACAAACCGACAACACACACACACACCGACAACACACACACACACACCGACAACACACACACACACACACACACACCGACAACACACACACACACACACACACACACCGACAACACACACACACACACACCGACAACACACACACACACACACTGACAACACATAAACACACACACACCGACAACACACACACACACACACACTGACAACACACACACATACACACCGACAACACACACACACACACACACCGACAACACACACACACACACCGACAACACACACACACACACCGACAACACACACACACACACACACACACACACACCGACAACACACAGACACACACCGACAACACACACACACACACACACACAAACCGACAACACACACACACACACACACCGACAACACACACACACACACCGACAACACACACACACACCGACAACACACACACACACACACACCGACACACACACACACACACCGACAACACATAAACACACACACACCGACAACACACACACACACACACTGACAACACACACACATACACACCGACAACACACACACACACACACCGACAACACACACACACACACCGACAACACACACACACACACCGACAACACACACACACACACACACACCGACAACACACACACACACACACACACCGACAACACACACACACACACACCGACAACACACACACACACACACACACCGACAACACACACACACACACACCGACAACACACACACACACACACACCGACAACACACACACACACACACACACACACACCGACAACACACACACACACACACACTGACAACACACACACACACACCGACAACACACACACACACACACCGACAACACACACACACACACACACACCGACAACACACACACACCGACACACACACACAACACACACATACACACCGACAACACACACACACACACCGACAACACACACACACACACCGACAACACACACACACACACCGACAACACACACACACACACACACACACACACACACACCGACAACACACAGACACACACCGACAACACACACACACACACACACACCGACAACACACACACACACACCGACAACACACACACACACACACACCACACACCGACAACACACAGACACACACCGACAACACACACACACACACACAAACCGACAACACACACACACACACACACCGACAACACACACACACACACCGACAACACACACACACACCGACAA
>NW_027675460.1:27500-37500 GCF_965601325.2 Salmo salar
ACACACACACACACACCGACAACACACACACACAACACACACACACACCGACAACACACACACACACACATCGACAACACACACACACACACCGACAACACACACACACACACACACACCGACAACACACACACACAACACACACACACACACCGACAACACACACACACACCGACAACACACACACACACACCGACAACACACACACACACACACAAACCGACAACACACACACACACACACCGACAACACACACACACACACCGACAACACACACACCGACAACACACACACAAACACACCGACAACACACACACACACACACCGACAAAACATAAACACACACACACTGACAACACACAAACACACACACACTGACAACACACACACATACACACCGACAACACACACACACACCGACAACACACAAACACACACCGACAACACACACACACACACACACTGTCAACACACACACATACACACCGACAACACACACACACACACCGACAACACACACACACACACCGACAACACACACACACACCGACAACACACACACACACACACACCGACAACACACACACACACACTGACAACACATAAACACACACACACCGACAACACACACACACACACACACACACACACACCGACAACACACACACACAAACACCGACAACACACACACAGACACCGACAACACACACACACACACCGACAACACACACACACACACCGACAACACACACACACCGACAACACACACACACACACACACACCGACAACACACACACACACACACCGACAACACACACACACACACACACACCGACAACACACACACACACACCGACAACACACACACACACACACACCGACAACACACACACACCGACAACACACACACACACACACCGACAACACACACACACACACAACACACACACACACACACACCGACAACACACACACACACACACCGACAACACACACACACAACACACACACACACACACCGACAACACACACACACACACATCGACAACACACACACACACACCGATAACACACACACACACACACACACCGACAACACACACACACAACACACACACACACACCGACAACACACACACACACCGACAACACACACACACACACCGACAACACACACACACACACACAAACCGACAACACACACACACACACACCGACAAAACACACACACACACCGACAACACACACACCGACAACACACACACACACACACCGACAACACACACACACACACACCGACAACACACACACACAACACACACACACACACACCGACAACACACACACACACACATCGACAACACACACACACACACCGACAACACACACACACACACACACACCGACAACACACACACACAACACACACACACACACCGACAACACACACACACACACCGACAACACACACACACACACCGACAACACACACACACACACACAAACCGACAACACACACACACACACACCGACAACACACACACACACACCGACAACACACACACCGACAACACACACACACACACACCGACAACACACACACACACACACCGACAAAACATAAACACACACACACTGACAACACACAAACACACACACACTGACAACACACACACATACACACCGACAACACACACACACACCGACAACACACAAACACACACCGACAACACACACACACACACACACTGTCAACACACACACATACACACCGACAACACACACACACACACCGACAACACACACACACACACCGACAACACACACACACACCGACAACACACACACACACACACACCGACAACACACACACACACACTGACAACACATAAACACACACACACCGACAACACACACACACACACACACACACACACACCGACAACACACACACACAAACACCGACAACACACACACACACACCGACAACACACACACACACACCGACAACACACACACACACACCGACAACACACACACACACACCGACAACACACACACACACACACACACACACACACACACACACCGACAACACACACACACAAACACCGACAACACACACACACACACCGACAACACACACACACACACCGACAACACACACACACACACACACACCGACAACACACACACACACACACACACACCGACAACACACACACACCGACAACACACACACACACACACCGACAACACACACACACACACCGGCAACACACACACACACACACCGACAACACACACACACACACACACACCGACAACACACACACACACACACCGACAACACACACACACACACCGACAACACACACACACACACACTGACAACACACACACACACCGACAACACACACACACACACACAACACACACACACACACACACCGACAACACACACACACACACACCGACAACACACACACACAACACACACACACACACACCGACAACACACACACACACACATCGACAACACACACACACACACCGACAACACACACACACACACTGACAACACACACACACACACACACAAACCGACAACACACACACACACACACCGACAACACACACACACACACCGACAACACACACACACACCGACAACACACACACACACACACACACACCGACAACACACACACACCGACAACACACACACACACACACCGACAACACACACACACACACCGGCAACACACACACACACACACCGACAACACACACACACACACCGACAACACACACACACACACACCGACAACACACACACACACACCGACAACACACACACACACACACTGACAACACACACACACACCGACAACACACACACACACACACAACACACACACACACACCGACAACACACACACACACACACCGACAACACACACACACAACACACACACACACACCGACAACACACACACACACACATCGACAACACACACACACACACCGACAACACACACACACACTGACAACACACACACACAAACCGACAACACACACACACACACACCGACAACACACACACACACACCGACAACACACACACACACCGACAACACACACACACACACACACCGACAACACACACACACACACACCGACAACACATAAACACACACACCGACAACACACACACACACACACTGACAACACACACACATACACACCGACAACACACACACACACACCGACAACACACACACACACACCGACAACACACACACACACACCGACAACACACACACACACACACACACCAACAACACACACACACACACACCGACAACACACACACACACACCGACAACACACACACACACCGACAACACACACACACACACACACCGACAACACACACACACACACACAACACACACACACACACACACCGACAACACACACACACACACACCGACAACACACACACACAACACACACACACACACACCGACAACACACACACACACACATCGACAACACACACACACACACCGACAACACACACACACACACTGACAACACACACACACCGACAACACACACACACACACACCGACAACACACACACACACACCGGCAACACACACACACACACACCGACAACACACACACACACACACACACCGACAACACACACACACACACACCGACAACACACACACACACACCGACAACACACACACACACACACTGACAACACACACACACACCGACAACACACACACACACACACAACACACACACACACACCGACAACACACACACACACACACCGACAACACACACACACAACACACACACACACACACCGACAACACACACACACACACATCGACAACACACACACACACACCGACAACACACACACACACACTGACAACACACACACACACACACACAAACCGACAACACACACACACACACACCGACAACACACACACACACACCGACAACACACACACACACCGACAACACACACACACACACACACACACCGACAACACACACACACCGACAACACACACACACACACACCGACAACACACACACACACACCGGCAACACACACACACACACACCGACAACACACACACACACACACACCGACAACACACACACACACACACCGACAACACACACACACACACCGACAACACACACACACACACACTGACAACACACACACACACCGACAACACACACACACACACACAACACACACACACACACCGACAACACACACACACACACACCGACAACACACACACACAACACACACACACACACCGACAACACACACACACACACATCGACAACACACACACACACACCGACAACACACACACACACTGACAACACACACACACAAACCGACAACACACACACACACACACCGACAACACACACACACACACCGACAACACACACACACACCGACAACACACACACACACACACACCGACAACACACACACACACACACCGACAACACATAAACACACACACCGACAACACACACACACACACACTGACAACACACACACACACACACACCGACAACACACACACACACCGACAACACACACACACACACACACCGACAACACACACACACACACACCGACAACACATAAACACACACACCGACAACACACACACACACACACCGACAACACACACACACACACACTGACAACACACACACATACACACCGACAACACACACACACACACCGACAACACACACACACACACCGACAACACACACACACACACCGACAACACACACACACACACACACACACACCAACAACACACACACACACACACCGACAACACACACACACACACCGACAACACACACACACACACACACCGACAACACACACACACACACACAACACACACACACACACACACCGACAACACACACACACACACACCGACAACACACACACACAACACACACACACACACACCGACAACACACACACACACACATCGACAACACACACACACACACCGACAACACACACACACACACTGACAACACACACACACACACACACACAAACCGACAACACACACACACACACACCGACAACACACACACACACACCGACAACACACACACACACCGACAACACACACACACACACACACACACCGACAACACACACACACCGACAACACACACACACACACACCGACAACACACACACACACACCGGCAACACACACACACACACACACCGACAACACACACACACACACACACCGACAACACACACACACACACACCGACAACACACACACACACACCGACAACACACACACACACACACTGACAACACACACACACACCGACAACACACACACACACACACAACACACACACACACACACACCGACAACACACACACACACACACCGACAACACACACACACAACACACACACACACACACCGACAACACACACACACACACATCGACAACACACACACACACACCGACAACACACACACACACACTGACAACACACACACACACACACACAAACCGACAACACACACACACACACACCGACAACACACACACACACACCGACAACACACACACACACCGACAACACACACACACACACACACACACCGACAACACACACACACCGACAACACACACACACACACACCGACAACACACACACACACACCGGCAACACACACACACACACACCGACAACACACACACACACACACACCGACAACACACACACACACACACCGACAACACACACACACACACCGACAACACACACACACACACACTGACAACACACACACACACCGACAACACACACACACACACACAACACACACACACACACCGACAACACACACACACACACACCGACAACACACACACACAACACACACACACACACCGACAACACACACACACACACATCGACAACACACACACACACACCGACAACACACACACACACTGACAACACACACACACAAACCGACAACACACACACACACACACCGACAACACACACACACACACCGACAACACACACACACACCGACAACACACACACACACACACACCGACAACACACACACACACACACCGACAACACATAAACACACACACCGACAACACACACACACACACACTGACAACACACACACATACACACCGACAACACACACACACACACCGACAACACACACACACACACCGACAACACACACACACACACCGACAACACACACACACACACACACACACACACCAACAACACACACACACACACACCGACAACACACACACACACACCGACAACACACACACACACCGACAACACACACACACACACACACCGACAACACACACACACACACACAACACACACACACACACACACCGACAACACACACACACACACACCGACAACACACACACACAACACACACACACACACACCGACAACACACACACACACACATCGACAACACACACACACACACCGACAACACACACACACACACTGACAACACACACACACACACACACAAACCGACAACACACACACACACACACCGACAACACACACACACACACTGACAACACACACACACACCGACAACACACACACACACACACACACACCGACAACACACACACACCGACAACACACACACACACACACCGACAACACACACACACACACCGGCAACACACACACACACACACCGACAACACACACACACACACACACCGACAACACACACACACACACACCGACAACACACACACACACACCGACAACACACACACACACACACTGACAACACACACACACACCGACAACACACACACACACACACAACACACACACACACACACACCGACAACACACACACACACACACCGACAACACACACACACAACACACAAACACACACACCGACAACACACACACACACACATCGACAACACACACACACACACCGACAACACACACACACACTGACAACACACACACACACACAAACCGACAACACACACACACACACACCGACAACACACACACACACACCGACAACACACACACACACCGACAACACACACACACACACACACCGACAACACACACACACACACACCGACAACACATAAACACACACACCGACAACACACACACACACACACTGACAACACACACACATACACACCGACAACACACACACACACCGACAACACACACACACACACCGACAACACACACACACACACCGACAACACACACACACACACACACACACACCAACAACACACACACACACACACCGACAACACACACACACACACACACCGACAACACACACACACACCGACAACACACACACACACACACACCGACAACACACACACACACACACCGACAACACACACACACACACACACACCGACAACACACACACACACACACACACCGACAACACACACACACACACTGACAACACACACACACCGACAACACACACACACACACACCGACAACACACACACACACACACACACCGACAACACACACACACCGACACACACACACAACACAGACACACACACCGACAACACACACACACACACCGACACACACACACACACACACACACACACACACACACACACACACACACACACACACCGACAACACACACACACACACACCGACAACACACACACACACACACCGACAACACACACACACCGACACACACACAAAACACACACACACCGACAACACACACACACACACACACCGACAACACACACACACACACACCGACAACACACACACACACACACAAACCGACAACACACACACACACCGACAACACACACACACACACCGACAACACACACACACACCGACAACACACACACACCGACAACACACACACACACACACACCGACAACACACACACACAACACACACACACACACCGACAACACACACACACACCGACAACACACACACACACACCGACAACACACACACACACACCGACAACACACACACACCGACAACACACACACACACACATACACCGACAACACACACACACACACTGACAACACATAAACACACACACACCGACAACACACACACACACACACACCGACAACACACACACACAAACACCGACAACACACACACACACACCGACAACACACACACACACACCGACAACACACACACACACACCGACAACACACACACACACACCGACAACACACACACACACACACACACACACACACACACCGACAACACACACACACAAACACCGACAACACACACACACACACCGACAACACACACACACACACCGACAACACACACACACACACACACACACCGACAACACACACACACACACACACCGACAACACACACACACACACACACACCGACAACACACACACACACACCGACAACACACACACACACACCGACAACACACACACACCGACAACACACACACACACACACCGACAACACACACACACACACCGGCAACACACACACACACGCACCGACAACACACACACACACACACACCGACAACACACACACACACACACCGACAACACACACACACACACCGACAACACACACACACACACACTGACAACACACACACACACCGACAACACACACACACACACACAACACACACACACACACACACCGACAACACACACACACACACACCGACAACACACACACACAACACACACACACACACACCGACAACACACACACACACATATCGACAACACACACACACACACCGACAACACACACACACACACACACACCGACAACACACACACACAACACACACACACACACACCGACAACACACACACACACCGACAACACACACACACACACCGACAACACACACACACACACACAAACCGACAACACACACACACACACACCGAAAACACACACACACACACCGACAACACACACACCGACAACACACACACACACACACCGACAACACACACACACACACACCGACAAAACATAAACACACACACACACTGACAACACACAAACACACACACACTGACAACACACACACATACACACCGACAACACACACACACACCGACAACACACAAACACACACCGACAACACACACACACACACACACCGACAACACACACACACACACACCGACAACACACACACACACACCGACAACACACACACACACACACTGACAACACACACACACACCGACAACACACACACACACACACAACACACACACACACACACACCGACAACACACACACACACACACCGACAACACACACACACAACACACACACACACACACCGACAACACACACACACACACATCGACAACACACACACACACACCGACAACACACACACACACACTGACAACACACACACACACACACACAAACCGACAACACACACACACACACACCGACAACACACACACACACACCGACAACACACACACACACCGACAACACACACACACACACACACACACCGACAACACACACACACCGACAACACACACACACACACACCGACAACACACACACACACACCGGCAACACACACACACACACACCGACAACACACACACACACACACACCGACAACACACACACACACACACCGACAACACACACACACACACCGACAACACACACACACACACACTGACAACACACACACACACCGACAACACACACACACACACACAACACACACACACACACCGACAACACACACACACACACACCGACAACACACACACACAACACACACACACACACC
>NW_027675460.1:42500-45000 GCF_965601325.2 Salmo salar
CACACACACCGACAACACACACACACACACCGACAACACACACACACACACCGACAACACACACACACACACCACACACACACCAACAACACACACACACACACACCGACAACACACACACACACACCGACAACACACACACACACACACCGACAACACACACACACACACACACACACACACCGACAACACACACACACACACACCGACAACACACACACACACACCGACAACACACACACACACACCGACAACACACACACACACACCGACAACACACACACACACACACCGACAACACACACACACCACACCGACACACACACACACACACCGACAACACACACACACACACACACCGACAACACACACACACACACACCGACAACACACAACACACACACCGACAACACACACACACACACACGACAACACACACACACACACCGACAACACACACACACACACCGACAACACACACACACACACCGACAACACACACACACACACCGACAACACACACACACACACACACACACACACCGACAACACACACACACACACACCGACAACACACACACACACACCGACAACACACACACACACCGACAACACACACACACACACACACCGACAACACACACACACACACACACCACACACACACACACACACACCGACAACACACACACACACACACCGACACACACACACACACACCACACACACACACACCGACAACACACACACACACACACCGACAACACACACACACACACCGACAACACACACACACACACCGACAACACACACACACACACACACACCGACAACACACACACACACACACCGACAACACACACACACACACCGACAACACACACACACACACCGACAACACACACACACACACACACACACACACCGACAACACACACACACCGACAACACACACACACACACACCGACAACACACACACACACACCGACAACACACACACACACACACCGACAACACACACACACACACACACCGACAACACACACACACACACACCGACAACACACACACACACACCGACAACACACACACACACACACTGACAACACACACACACACCGACAACACACACACACACACACAACACACACACACACACACACCGACAACACACACACACACACACCGACAACACACACACACAACACACACACACACACACCGACAACACACACACACACACATCGACAACACACACACACACACCGACAACACACACACACACACTGACAACACACACACACACACACACACCGACAACACACACACACACACACCGACAACACACACACACACACCGACAACACACACACACACCGACAACACACACACACACACACACCGACAACACACACACACACACACCGACAACACATAAACACACACACCGACAACACACACACACACACACTGACAACACACACACATACACACCGACAACACACACACACACACCGACAACACACACACACACACCGACAACACACACACACACACCGACAACACACACACACACACACACACACACCAACAACACACACACACACACACCGACAACACACACACACACACACACCGACAACACACACACACACCGACAACACACACACACACACACACCGACAACACACACACACACACACCGACAACACACACACACACACACACCGACAACACACACACACACACACACACCGACAACACACACACACACACTGACACACACACACACACACCGACAACACACACACACACACACCGACAACACACACACACCGACACACACACACAACACAGACACACACACCGACAACACACACACACACACCGACAACACACACACACACACACACACACACACACACACACACACACACACACACACCGACAACACACACACACACACACCGACAACACACACACACACACACCGACAACACACACACACCGACACACACACAAAACACACACACACCGACAACACACACACACACACACCGACAACACACACACACACACACCGACAACACACACACACACACACAAACCGACAACACACACACACACCGACAACACACACACACACACCGACAACACACACACACACCGACAACACACACACACCGACAACACACACACACACACACACCGACAACACACACACACAACACACACACACACACCGACAACACACACACACACCGACAACACACACACACACACCGACAACACACACACACACACCGACAACACACACACACCGACAACACACACACACACACACACCGACAACACACACACACACACTGACAACACATAAACACACACACACCGACAACACACACACACACACACACACACACACACACCGACAACACACACACACAAACACCGACAACACACACACACACACCGACAACACACACACACACACCGACA
>NW_027675460.1:50000-62500 GCF_965601325.2 Salmo salar
ACACCGACAACACACACACACACACCGACAACACACACACACACACCGACAACACACACACACACACACACACACACCAACAACACACACACACACACACCGACAACACACACACACACACACACCGACAACACACACACACACCGACAACACACACACACACACACACCGACAACACACACACACACACACCGACAACACACACACACACACACACCGACAACACACACACACACACACACACACCGACAACACACACACACACACTGACAACACACACACACCGACAACACACACACACACACACCGACAACACACACACACACACACACACCGACAACACACACACACCGAACAACACACACACACACACACCGACAACACACACACACACACCGACAACACACACACACACACACACACACACACACACACACACACACACACACACCGACAACACACACACACACACACCGACACACACACACACACACACCGACAACACACACACACCGACACACACACAAAACACACACACACCGACAACACACACACACACACACCGACAACACACACACACACACACCGACAACACACACACACACACACAAACCGACAACACACACACACACACACCGACAACACACACACACACACCGACAACACACACACCGACAACACACACACACCGACAACACACACACACACACACACCGACAACACACACACACAACACACACACACACACCGACAACACACACACACACCGACAACACACACACACACACCGACAACACACACACACACACCGACAACACACACACACCGACAACACACACACACACACACACACACCGACAACACACACACACACACTGACAACACATAAACACACACACACCGACAACACACACACACACACACACACACACACACACACACCGACAACACACACACACAAACACCGACAACACACACACACACACCGACAACACACACACACACACCGACAACACACACACACACACCGACAACACACACACACACACACACACACACACACACACACACCGACAACACACACACACAAACACCGACAACACACACGCACACACCGACAACACACACACACACACCGACAACACACACACACACACACACACCGACAACACACACACACACACACCGACAACACACACACACACACACACACCGACAACACACACACACACACCGACAACACACACACACACACACACACACCGACAACACACACACACCGACAACACACACACACACACACCGACAACACACACACACACACCGGCAACACACACACACACACACCGACAACACACACACACACACACACCGACAACACACACACACACACACCGACAACACACACACACACACACCGACAACACACACACACACACACTGACAACACACACACACACCGACAACACACACACACACACACACAACACACACACACACACACACCGACAACACACACACACACACACCGACAACACACATACACAACACACACACACACACCGACAACACACACACACACACATCGACAACACACACACACACACCGACAACACACACACACACACTGACAACACACACACACACACACACACAAACCGACAACACACACACACACACACCGACAACACACACACACACACCGACAACACACACACACACCGACAACACACACACACACACACACCGACAACACACACACACACACACCGACAACACATAAACACACACACCGACAACACACACACACACACACTGACAACACACACACATACACACCGACAACACACACACACACACCGACAACACACACACACACACCGACAACACACACACACACACCGACAACACACACACACACACACACACACACACACACAACACACACACACACACACCGACAACACACACACACACACACACCGACAACACACACACACACACCGACAACACACACACACACACACACCGACAACACACACACACACACACCGACAACACACACACACACACACACACCGACAACACACACACACACACACACACACCGACAACACACACACACACACTGACAACACACACACACCGACAACACACACACACACCGACAACCACACACACACACACACACCGACAACACACACACACCGACACACACACACAACACAGACACACACACCGACAACACACACACACACACCGACAACACACACACACACACACACACACACACACACACACACACACACCGACAACACACACACACACACACCGACAACACACACACACACACACCGACAACACACACACACCGACACACACACAAAACACACACACACCGACAACACACACACACACACACCGACAACACACACACACACACACCGACAACACACACACACACACACACACCGACAACACATAAACACACACACCGACAACACACACACACACACACTGACAACACACACACATACACACCGACAACACACACACACACACCGACAACACACACACACACACCGACAACACACACACACACACCGACAACACACACACACACACACACACACACACACCAACAACACACACACACACACACCGACAACACACACACACACACACACCGACAACACACACACACACCGACAACACACACACACACACACACACCGACAACACACACACACACACACCGACAACACACACACACACACACACACACCGACAACACACACACACACACACACCGACAACACACACACACACACTGACAACACACACACACCGACAACACACACACACACACACCGACACACACACACACACACACACACACACCGACAACACACACACACCGACACACACACACAACACAGACACACACACCGACAACACACACACACACACCGACAACACACACACACACACACACACACACCACACACACACACACACACACACACACCGACAACACACACACACACACACCGACAACACACACACACACACACCGACAACACACACACACCGACACACACACAAAACACACACACACCGACAACACACACACACACACACCGACAACACACACACACACACACCGACAACACACACACACACACACAAACCGACAACACACACACACACACACCGACAACACACACACACACACCGACAACACACACACACACCGACAACACACACACACCGACAACACACACACACACACACACCGACAACACACACACACAACACACACACACACACCGACAACACACACACACACCGACAACACACACACACACACCGACAACACACACACACACACCGACAACACACACACACCGACAACACACACACACACACACACCGACAACACACACACACACACTGACAACACATAAACACACACACACCGACAACACACACACACACACACCACACACACACACACACACCGACAACACACACACACAAACACCGACAACACACACACACACACCGACAACACACACACACACACCGACAACACACACACACACACCGACAACACACACACACACACCGACAACACACACACACACACACACCACACACACACACACACACCGACAACACACACACACAAACACCGACAACACACACACACACACCGACAACACACACACACACACCGACAACACACACACACACACACACACCGACAACACACACACACACACACCGACAACACACACACACACACACACACCGACAACACACACACACACACCGACAACACACACACACACACACACACACCGACAACACACACACACCGACAACACACACACACACACACCGACAACACACACACACACACCGGCAACACACACACACACACACCGACAACACACACACACACATACACCGACAACACACACACACACACACCGACAACACACACACACACACCGACAACACACACACACACACACTGACAACACACACACACACCGACAACACACACACACACACACAACACACACACACACACACACCGACAACACACACACACACACACCGACAACACACACACACAACACACACACACACCGACAACAGACACACACACACATCGACAACACACACACACACACCGACAACACACACACACACACACACACACCGACAACACACACACACAACACACACACACACACCGACAACACACACACACACCGACAACACACACACACACACCGACAACACACACACACACACACAAACCGACAACACACACACACACACACCGACAACACACACACACACACCGACAACACACACACCGACAACACACACACACACACACCGACAACACACACACACACCGACAACACACAAACACACACCGACAACACACACACAAACACACACTGTCAACACACACACATACACACCGACAACACACACACACACACCGACAACACACACACACACCGACAACACACACACACACCGACAACACACACACACACACACACCGACAACACACACACACACACTGACAACACATAAACACACACACACCGACAACACACACACACACACACACACACACACACACACACACACCGACAACACACACACACAAACACCGACAACACACACACACACACCAACAACACACACACACACACCGACAACACACACACACACACCGACAACACACACACACACACCGACAACACACACACACACACACACCGACAACACACACACACAAACACCGACAACACACACACACACACCGACAACACACACACACACACCGACAACACACACACACACACACACCGACAACACACACACACAAACACCGACAACACACACACACACACCGACAACACACACACACACACCGACAACACACACACACACACACCGACAACACACACACACACACACACACCGACAACACACACACACACACCGACAACACACACACACACACACACACACACCGACAACACACACACACCGACAACACACACACACACACACCGACAACACACACACACACACCGGCAACACACACACACACACACCGACAACACACACACACACACACCGACAACACACACACACACACACCGACAACACACACACACACACCGACAACACACACACACACACACTGACAACACACACACACACCGACAACACACACACACACACACAACACACACACACACACACACCGACAACACACACACACACACACCGACAACACACACACACAACACACACACACACACACCGACAACACACACACACACACATCGACAACACACACACACACACCGACAACACACACACACACACTAACAACACACACACACACACACAAACCGACAACACACACACACACACACCGACAACACACACACACACACCGACAACACACACACACACTGACAACACACACACACACACACACCGACAACACACACACACACACACCGACAACACATAAACACACACACCGACAACACACACACACACACACTGACAACACACACACATACACACCGACAACACACACACACACACCGACAACACACACACACACACCGACAACACACACACACACACCGACAACACACACACACACACACACACACACCAACAACACACACACACACACACCGACAACACACACACACACACACACCGACAACACACACACACACCGACAACACACACACACACACACACCGACAACACACACACACACACACCGACAACACACACACACACACACACCGACAACACACACACACACACACACACACCGACAACACACACACACACACTGACAACACACACACACCGACAACACACACACACACACACCGACAACACACACACACACACACACACCGACAACACACACACACCGACACACACACACAACACAGACACACACACCGACAACACACACACACACACCGACAACACACACACACACACACACCACACACACACACACACACCGACAACACACACACACACACACCGACAACACACACACACACACACCGACAACACACACACACCGACACACACACAAAACACACACACACCGACAACACACACACACACACACCGACAACACACACACACACACACCGACAACACACACACACACACACAAACCGACAACACACACACACACACACCGACAACACACACACACACACCGACAACACACACACACACCGACAACACACACACACCGACAACACACACACACACACACACACCGACAACACACACACACAACACACACACACACACCGACAACACACACACACACCGACAACACACACACACACACCGACAACACACACACACACACCGACAACACACACACACCGACAACACACACACACACACACACACACCGACAACACACACACACACACTGACAACACATAAACACACACACACCGACAACACACACACACACACACACACACACACACACACACCGACAACACACACACACAAACACCGACAACACACACACACACACCGACAACACACACACACACACCGACAACACACACACACACACCGACAACACACACACACACACACACACACACACACACACCGACAACACACACACACAAACACCGACAACACACACACACACACCGACAACACACACACACACACCGACAACACACACACACACACACACACCGACAACACACACACACACACACCGACAACACACACACACACACACACACCGACAACACACACACACACACCGACAACACACACACACACACACACACCGACAACACACACACACCGACAACACACACACACACACACCGACAACACACACACACACACCGGCAACACACACACACACACACCGACAACACACACACACACACACACCGACAACACACACACACACACACCGACAACACACACACACACCGACAACACACACACACACACACTGACAACACACACACACACCGACAACACACACACACACACACAACACACACACACACACACACCGACAACACACACACACACACACCGACAACACACATACACAACACACACACACACACCGACAACACACACACACACACATCGACAACACACACACACACACCAACAACACACACACACACACTGACAACACACACACACACACACACACAAACCGACAACACACACACACACACACACCGACAACACACACACACACACCGACAACACACACACACACCGACAACACACACACACACACACACCGACAACACACACACACACACACCGACAACACATAAACACACACACCGACAACACACACACACACACACTGACAACACACACACATACACACCGACAACACACACACACACACCGACAACACACACACACACACCGACAACACACACACACACACACACACACACACACACACCGACAACACACACACACAAACACCGACAACACACACACACACACCGACAACACACACACACACACCGACAACACACACACACACACACACACCGACAACACACACACACACACACCGACAACACACACACACACACACACACCGACAACACACACACACACACCGACAACACACACACACACACACACACACCGACAACACACACACACCGACAACACACACACACACACACCGACAACACACACACACACACCGGCAACACACACACACACACACCGACAACACACACACACACACACACCGACAACACACACACACACACACCGACAACACACACACACACACACCGACAACACACACACACACACACTGACAACACACACACACACCGACAACACACACACACACACACAACACACACACACACACACACCGACAACACACACACACACACACCGACAACACACATACACAACACACACACACACACCGACAACACACACACACACACATCGACAACACACACACACACACCAACAACACACACACACACACTGACAACACACACACACACACACACACAAACCGACAACACACACACACACACACACCGACAACACACACACACACACCGACAACACACACACACACCGACAACACACACACACACACACACCGACAACACACACACACACACACCGACAACACATAAACACACACACCGACAACACACACACACACACACTGACAACACACACACATACACACCGACAACACACACACACACACCGACAACACACACACACACACCGACAACACACACACACACACCGACAACACACACACACACACACACACACACACACAACACACACACACACACACCGACAACACACACACACACACACACCGACAACACACACACACACCGACAACACACACACACACACACACCGACAACACACACACACACACACCGACAACACACACACACACACACACACCGACAACACACACACACACACACACACACCGACAACACACACACACACACTGACAACACACACACACCGACAACACACACACACACCGACAACCACACACACACACACACACCGACAAGACACACACACCGACACACACACACAACACAGACACACACACCGACAACACACACACACCGACAACACACACACACACAACACCCACACACACACACCGACAACACACACACACACACAGCGACAACACACACACAAACACACCGACAACACACACACACACACCGACAACACACACACACACACACCGACAACACACACACACACACCGACAACACACACACACACACACACCGACAACACACACACACACACCGACAACACACACACACCGACAACACACACACACACACACACAGACAACACACACACACACACCGACAACACACACACACACACACACACCGACAACACACACACACACCGACAACACACACACACACAACACACACACACACACCGACAACACACACACACACACACCGACAAAACACACACGTACACACCGACAACACACACACACACAAACACCGACAACACACCCACAACACACACACACACACACACCGACAACACACACACACCGACAACACACACCGACAACACACACACACACACACCGACAACACACACACACACCCACACACACCGACAACACACACACACACACACACCGATAACACACACACACCGACAACACACACACACACACACCGACAACACACACACACACACACCGACAACACACACACACACACCGACAACACACACACACACACACCGACAACACACACACACACAACACACACACACCCACACACACACCGACAACACACACACACACCGACAACACACACACACACACACACCGACAACACACATACACAACACACACACACACACCGACAACACACACACACACACATCGACAACACACACACACACACCAACAACACACACACACACACTGACAACACACACACACACACACACACAAACCGACAACACACACACACACACACACCGACAACACACACACACACACCGACAACACACACACACACCGACAACACACACACACACACACACCGACAACACACACACACACACACCGACAACACATAAACACACACACCGACAACACACACACACACACACTGACAACACACACACATACACACCGACAACACACACACACACACCGACAACACACACACACACACCGACAACACACACACACACACCGACAACACACACACACACACACACACACACACACAACACACACACACACACACCGACAACACACACACACACACACACCGACAACACACACACACACCGACAACACACACACACACACACACCGACAACACACACACACACACACCGACAACACACACACACACACACACACCGACAACACACACACACACACACACACACCGACAACACACACACACACACTGACAACACACACACACCGACAACACACACACACACCGACAACCACACACACACACACACACCGACAAGACACACACACCGACACACACACACAACACAGACACACACACCGACAACACACACACACCGACAACACACACACACACAACACCCACACACACACACCGACAACACACACACACACACAGCGACAACACACACACAAACACACCGACAACACACACACACACACCGACAACACACACACACACACACCGACAACACACACACACACACCGACAACACACACACACACACACACCGACAACACACACACACACACCGACAACACACACACACCGACAACACACACACACACACACACAGACAACACACACACACACACCGACAACACACACACACACACACACACCGACAACACACACACACACCGACAACACACACACACACAACACACACACACACACCGACAACACACACACACACACACCGACAAAACACACACGTACACACCGACAACACACACACACACAAACACCGACAACACACCCACAACACACACACACACACACACCGACAACACACACACACCGACAACACACACCGACAACACACACACACACACACCGACAACACACACACACACCCACACACACCGACAACACACACACACACACACACCGATAACACACACACACCGACAACACACACACACACACACCGACAACACACACACACACACACCGACAACACACACACACACACCGACAACACACACACACACACACCGACAACACACACACACACAACACACACACACCCACACACACACCGACAACACACACACACACCGACAACACACACACACACACACACCGACAACACACACACACACACACACACCGACAACACACACACACACACACACCGTCAACACACACACACACCGACAACACACACACACACCGACAACACACACACACACACCGACAACACACACACACACACACCGACAACACATAAACACACACACACCGACAACACAGACACACACACACTGACAACACACACACATACACACCGACAACACACACACACACACACACACACCGACAACACACACACACACACCGACAACACACACACACACACCGACAACACACACACACACACACACCAACAACACACACACACACACCGACAACACACACACACCGACAACACACACACACACACTCACACACACACACCGACAACACACACACACACCGACAACACACACACACACACACCAACAACACACACACACACCGACAACACACACACACACACACCGACAACACACACACACACACACAAACCGACAACACACACACACACACACCGACAACACACACACACACACCGACAACACACACACACACACACCGACAACACATAAACACACACACACCGACAACACACACACACACACACACTGACAACACACACACATACACACCGACAACACACACACACACACACACCGACAACACACACACACACACACCGACAACACACACACACACACCGACAACACACACACACACACAAACACACACACCGACAACACACACACACACACACCGACAACACACACACACACACACCGACAACACACACACACACACACACCGACAACACACACACACACCGACAACACACACACACACAACACACACACACACCGACAACACAAACACACACACACACACCGACAAGACACACACACACACACACACACCGACAACACACACACACACACACACCGACAACACACACACACACACCGACAACACACACACCCACAACACACACACACACACCAACAACACACACACACACACACACCGACCACACACACACACAAACACACCGACAACACACACACACACACAGACAACACACACACACACACTCCGACAACACACACACACACACACCGACAACACACACACACACACCGACAACACACACACACACACACACACACACACACCGACAACACACACACACACACCGACAACACACACACACACAAACACCAGCAACACACACACACATACCGACAACACACACACACACACACCGACAACACACACACACACACACCGACAACACACACACACACACACACACACCGACAACACATACACACACACACACCGACAACACACACACACACACCGACAACACACACACACAACACACACACACACACACCGACAACACACACACACACACAGCGACAACACACACACACAAACACACCGACAACACACACACACACACACCGACAACACACACACACACCGACAACACACACACACACACCAACAACACACACACACACACACACACACACACAC
>NW_027675460.1:65000-140000 GCF_965601325.2 Salmo salar
ACCGACAACACACACACACACACTCACACACACACACCGACAACACACACACACACCGACAACACACACACACACACCAACAACACACACACACACCGACAACACACACACACACACCGACAACACACACACACACACACAAACCGACAACACACACACACACACACCGACAACACACACACACCGACAACACACACACACACACACCGACAACACATAAACACACACACACCGACAACACACACACACACACACACTGACAACACACACACATACACACCGACAACACACACACACACACACACCGACAACACACACACACACACCGACAACACACACACACACACACAAACCGACAACACACACACACACCGACAACACACACACACACACCGACAACACACACACACACACACCGACAACACATAAACACACACACACCGACAACACACACACACACACACACTGACAACACACACACATACACACCGACAACACACACACACACACACACCGACAACACACACACACACACCGACAACACACACACACACACAAACACACACACCGACAACACACACACACACACACCGACAACACACACACACACACACCGACAACACACACACACACACACACACCGACAACACACACACACACCGACGACACACACACACACAACACACACACACACACACCGACAACACAAACACACACACACACACCGACAACACACACACACACACACACACACCGACAACACACACACACACACACACCGACAACACACACACACACACCGACAACACACACACCCACAACACACACACACACACCGACAACACACACACACACACCGACAACACACACACACACACCAACAACACACACACACACACACACCGACAACACACACACACCGACAACACACACACACACACTCACACACACACACCGACAACACACACACACACCGACAACACACACACACACACCAACAACACACACACACACCGACAACACACACACACACACCGACAACACACACACACACACACAAACCGACAACACACACACACACACACCGACAACACACACACACACACCGACAACACACACACACACACACCGACAACACATAAACACACACACACCGACAACACACACACACACACACTGACAACACACACACATACACACCGACAACACACACACACACACACACCGACAACACACACACACACACCGACAACACACACACACACACAAACACACACACCGACAACACACACACACACACACCGACAACACACACACACACACACCGACAACACACACACACACACACACCGACAACACACACACACACCGACGACACACACACACACAACACACACACACACACACCGACAACACAAACACACACACACACACCGACAACACACACACACACACACACACACACCGACAACACACACACACACACACACCGACAACACACACACACACACCGACAACACACACACCCACAACACACACACACACACCGACAACACACACACACACACACCGACCACACACACACACAAACACACCGACAACACACACACACACACCGACAACACACACACACACACTCCGACAACACACACACACACACACCGACAACACACACACACACACCGACAACACACACACACACACACACACACACCGACAACACACACACACACACCGACAACACACACACACAAACACCAGCAACACACACACACATACCGACAACACACACACACACACACCGACAACACACACACACACACACCGACAACACACACACACACACACACACACACACACCGACAACACATACACACACACACACCGACAACACACACACACACACCGACAACACACACACACAACACACACACACACACACACAGCGACAACACACACACACAAACACACCGACAACACACACACACACACACCGACAACACACACACACACCGACAACACACACACACACACCAACAACACACACACACACACACACACACACACACACCGACAACACACACACACACACCTACAACACACACACACACACCGACAACACACACACACACAAACACCAGCAACACACACACACACTGACAACACACACACACACACACCGACAACACACACACACACACCGACAACACACACACACACACACACCGACAACACACACACACACACCGACAACACACACACACACACACACTGACAACACACACACACACACACCGACAACACACACACACACACACCGACAACACACACACACACACCGACAACACACACACACCGACAACACACACACACACACACACACACACCGACAACACACACACACACCGACAACACACACACACACACCGACAACACACACACACACCGGCAACACACACACACACACCGACAACACACACACACACAAACCGACAACACACACACACACACCGACAACACACACACACACAAACACCAGCAACACACACACACACTGACAACACACACACACACACACCGACAACACACACACACACACACACCGACAACTCACACACACACACACCGACAACACACACACACACACACACTGACAACACACACACACACACACCGACAACACACACACACACACACCGACAACACACACACACACACACACCGACAACACACACACACACACACACACACCGACAACACACACACCGACAACACACACACACACACCGACAAAACACACACACACCGGCAACACACACACACACACCGACAACACACACACACACAAACACCAGCAACACACACACACACTGACAACACACACACACACACACCGACAACACACACACACACACCGACAACACACACACACACACACACACACCGACAACACACACACACACACACCGACAACACACACACACACACACACTGACAACACACACACACACACACACCGACAACAAACACACACACACACCGACAACACACACACACACACACCGACAACACACACACACACACACACACACACCGACAACACACACACACACCGACAACACACACACACCGACAACACACACACACACCGGCAACACACACACACACACCGACAACACACACACACACAAACCGACAACACACACACACACACCGACAACACACACACACACACCGACAACACACACACACACTGACAACACACACACACACAGCGACAACACACACACACACACACCGACAACACATAAACACACACACACCGACAACACACACACACACACACTGACAACAAACACACATACACACCGACAACACACAAACACACACACTGACAACACACACACACACACACACCGACAACACACACACACACACACAGACACACACACACCGACAACACACACACACACCGACAACACACACACACACAACACACACACACACACCGACAACACACACACACACACACCGACAAAACACACACGCACACACCGACAACACACACACACACCGACAACACACCCACAACACACACACACACACACCGACAACACACACACACCGACAACACACACACACACACACCGACAACAAACACACACAAACACACCGACAACACACACACACACACACTGACAACACACACACACACCGACAACACACACACACACACCAACAACACACACACACACACACACACACACACACCGACAACACACACACACACACCGACAACACACACACACACACCGACAACACACACACACACAAACACCAGCAACACACACACACACTGACAACACACACACACACACACCGACAACACACACACACACACCGACAACACACACACACACACACACCGACAACACACACACACACACCGACAACACACACACACACACTGACAACACACACACACACCGACAACACACACACACACACACCGACAACACACACACACACACCGACAACACACACACACCGACAACACACACACACACACACACACACACACCGACAACACACACACACACCGACAACACACACACACACACCGACAACACACACACACACACCGACAACACACACACACACACACACCGACAACACACACACACACACACCGACAACACACACACACACACACACCGACAACACACACACACCGACAACACACACACACACACACACACACACCGACAACACACACACACACAAACCGACAACACACACACACACACACCGACAACACACACACACACACCGACAACACACACACACACCGACAACACACACACACACAGCGACAACACACACACACACACACACCGACAACACATAAACACACACACACCGACAACACACACACACACACACTGACAACACACACACATACACACCGACAACACACAAACACACACACTGACAACACACACACACACACACACCGACAACACACACACACACACCGACAACACACACACACACACAGACACACACACACCGACAACACACACACACACCGACAACACACACACACACACACACACACAAACCGACAACACACACACACACACACCGACAACACACACACACACACCGACAACACACACACACACACACCGACAACACATAAACACACACACACCGACAACACACACACACACACACTGACAACACACACACATACACACCGACAACACACACACACACACACCGACAACACACACACACACACCGACAACACGCACACACACACCGACAACACACACACACACACACACACACACCGACAACACACACACACACCGACAACACACACACACACCGACAACACACACACACACACACCGACAACACACACACACACCGACAACACACACACACACAACACACACACACACACCGACAACACAAACACACACACACACACACACCGACAACACACACACACACACACACACACCGACAACACACACACACACACACACACCGACAACACACACACACACCGACAACACACACACACACAACACACACACACCGACAACACACACACACACACACACACACACACACACACCGACCACACACACACACAAACACACCGACAACACACACACACACCGACAACACACACACACACACACACACACACACCGACAACACACACACACACACCGACAACACACACACACACAAACACCAGCACCACACACACACATACCGACAACACACACACACACACACACCGACAACACACACACACACACCGACAACACACACACACACACACAAACCGACAACACACACACACACACACCGACAACACACACACACACACCGACAACACACACACACACACACCGACAACACATAAACACACACACACCGACAACACACACACACACACACACTGACAACACACACACATACACACCGACAACACACACACACACACACACCGACAACACACACACACACACACCGACAACACACACACACACACCGACAACACACACACACACACAAACACACACACCGACAACACACACACACACACACCGACAACACACACACACACACACCGACAACACACACACACACACACACCGACAACACACACACACCGACAACACACACACACACAACACACACACACACACACCGACAACACAAACACACACACACACACCGACAACACACACACACACACACACACACCGACAACACACACACACACACACACACCGACAACACACACACACACACCGACAACACACACACCCACAACACACACACACACACCGACAACACACACACTCACACACCGACCACACACACACACAAACACACCGACAACACACACACACACACACCGACAACACACACACACACACACCGACAACACACACACACACACCGACAACACACACACACACACACCGACAACACACACACACACAACACACACACACCCACACACACACCGACAACACACACACACACCGACAACACACACACACACACACACCGACAACACACACACACACACACACCGACAACACACACACACACACACACCGACAACACACACACACACCGACAACACACACACACACCGACAACACACACACACACACCGACAACACACACACACACACACCGACAACACATAAACACACACACACCGACAACACAGACACACACACACTGACAACACACACACATACACACCGACAACACACACACACACACACACACACCGACAACACACACACACACACCGACAACACACACACACACACCGACAACACACACACACACCAACAACACACACACACACACCAACAACACACACACACACCGACAACACACACACACACACCGACAACACACACACACACACACAAACCGACAACACACACACACACACACCGACAACACACACACACACACCGACAACACACACACACACACACCGACAACACATAAACACACACACACCGACAACACACACACACACACACACTGACAACACACACACATACACACCGACAACACACACACACACACACACCGACAACACACACACACACACACCGACAACACACACACACACACCGACAACACACACACACACACAAACACACACACCGACAACACACACACACACACACCGACAACACACACACACACCGACAACACACACACACACACACACCGACAACACACACACACACCGACAACAAACACACACACAACACACACACACACACACCGACAACACAAACACACACACACACACCGACAACACACACACACACACACACCGACAACACACACACACACACACACCGACAACACACACACACACACCGACAACACACACACCCACAACACACACACACACACCGACAACACACACACTCACACACCGACCACACACACACACAAACACACCGACAACACACACACACACACCGACAACACACACACACACACTCCGACAACACACACACACACACACCGACAACACACACACACACACCGACAACACACACACACACACACACACACACACACACCGACAACACACACACACACACCGACAACACACACACCCACAACACACACACACACACCGACAACACACACACTCACACACCGACCACACACACACACAAACACACCGACAACACACACACACACACCGACAACACACACACACACACTCCGACAACACACACACACACACACCGACAACACACACACACACACCGACAACACACACACACACACACACACACACACACACCGACAACACACACACACACACCGACAACACACACACACAAACACCAGCAACACACACACACATACCGACAACACACACACACACACACCGACAACACACACACACACACACCGACAACACACACACACACACACACACACACACACCGACAACACATACACACACACACACCGACAACACACACACACACACCGACAACACACACACACAACACACACACACACACACACAGCGACAACACACACACACAAACACACCGACAACACACACACACACACACCGACAACACACACACACACCGACAACACACACACACACACCGACAACACACACACACACAAACTGACAACACACACACACACACACCGACAACACACACACACACACACCGACAACACACACACACACACACCGACAACACACACACACACACACCGACAACACACACACACACACACACACACACCGACAACACACACACACACCGACAACACACACACACCGACAACACACACACACACCGGCAACACACACACACACACCGACAACACACACACACACAAACCGACAACACACACACACACACCGACAACACACACACACACACCGACAACACACACACACACTGACAACACACACACACACAGCGACAACACACACACACACACACCGACAACACATAAACACACACACACCGACAACACACACACACACACACTGACAACAAACACACATACACACCGACAACACACAAACACACACACTGACAACACACACACACACACACACCGACAACACACACACACACACCGACAACACACACACACACACACAGACACACACACACCGACAACACACACACACACCGACAACACACACACACACAACACACACACACACACCGACAACACACACACACACACACCGACAAAACACACACGCACACACCGACAACACACACACACACCGACAACACACCCACAACACACACACACACACACCGACAACACACACACACCGACAACACACACACACACACACCGACAACAAACACACACAAACACACCGACAACACACACACACACACACTGACAACACACACACACACCGACAACACACACACACACACCAACAACACACACACACACACACACACACACCGACAACACACACACACACACCGACAACACACACACACACACCGACAACACACACACACACAAACACCAGCAACACACACACACACTGACAACACACACACACACACACCGACAACACACACACACACACCGACAACACACACACACACACACACCGACAACACACACACACACACCGACAACACACACACACACACTGACAACACACACACACACCGACAACACACACACACACACACCGACAACACACACACACACACCGACAACACACACACACCGACAACACACACACACACACACACACACACACCGACAACACACACACACACCGACAACACACACACACACACCGACAACACACACACACACACCGACAACACACACACACACACACACCGACAACACACACACACACACACCGACAACACACACACACACACACACCGACAACACACACACACCGACAACACACACACACACACACACACACACCGACAACACACACACACACAAACCGACAACACACACACACACACACCGACAACACACACACACACACCGACAACACACACACACACCGACAACACACACACACACAGCGACAACACACACACACACACACCGACAACACATAAACACACACACACCGACAACACACACACACACACACACTGACAACACACACACATACACACCGACAACACACAAACACACACACTGACAACACACACACACACACACACCGACAACACACACACACACACCGACAACACACACACACACACAGACACACACACACCGACAACACACACACACACCGACAACACACACACACACACACACACACAAACCGACAACACACACACACACACACCGACAACACACACACACACACCGACAACACACACACACACACACCGACAACACATAAACACACACACACCGACAACACACACACACACACACTGACAACACACACACATACACACCGACAACACACACACACACACACCGACAACACACACACACACACCGACAACACGCACACACACACCGACAACACACACACACACACACACACACACACCGACAACACACACACACACCGACAACACACACACACACCGACAACACACACACACACACACCGACAACACACACACACACCGACAACACACACACACACAACACACACACACACACCGACAACACAAACACACACACACACACACACCGACAACACACACACACACACACACACACCGACAACACACACACACACACACACACCGACAACACACACACACACCGACAACACACACACACACAACACACACACACCGACAACACACACACACACACACACACACACCGACCACACACACACACAAACACACCGACAACACACACACACACCGACAACACACACACACACACACACACACACACCGACAACACACACACACACACCGACAACACACACACACACAAACACCAGCACCACACACACACATACCGACAACACACACACACACACACACCGACAACACACACACACACACCGACAACACACACACACACACACAAACCGACAACACACACACACACACACCGACAACACACACACACACACCGACAACACACACACACACACACCGACAACACATAAACACACACACACCGACAACACACACACACACACACACTGACAACACACACACATACACACCGACAACACACACACACACACACACCGACAACACACACACACACACACCGACAACACACACACACACACCGACAACACACACACACACACAAACACACACACCGACAACACACACACACACACACCGACAACACACACACACACACACCGACAACACACACACACACACACACCGACAACACACACACACACCGACAACACACACACACACAACACACACACACACACACCGACAACACAAACACACACACACACACCGACAACACACACACACACACACACACACCGACAACACACACACACACACACACACCGACAACACACACACACACACCGACAACACACACACCCACAACACACACACACACACCGACAACACACACACTCACACACCGACCACACACACACACAAACACACCGACAACACACACACACACACACCGACAACACACACACACACACACCGACAACACACACACACACACCGACAACACACACACACACACACCGACAACACACACACACACAACACACACACACCCACACACACACCGACAACACACACACACACCGACAACACACACTCACACACACACCGACAACACACACACACACACACACACCGACAACACACACACACACACACACCGACAACACACACACACACCGACAACACACACACACACCGACAACACACACACACACACCGACAACACACACACACACACACCGACAACACATAAACACACACACACCGACAACACAGACACACACACACTGACAACACACACACATACACACCGACAACACACACACACACACACACACACCGACAACACACACACACACACCGACAACACACACACACACACCGACAACACACACACACACCAACAACACACACACACACACACACCGACAACACACACACACCGACAACACACACACACACACTCACACACACACACCGACAACACACACACACACCAACAACACACACACACACACCAACAACACACACACACACCGACAACACACACACACACACCGACAACACACACACACACACACAAACCGACAACACACACACACACACACCGACAACACACACACACACACCGACAACACACACACACACACACCGACAACACATAAACACACACACACCGACAACACACACACACACACACACTGACAACACACACACATACACACCGACAACACACACACACACACACACCGACAACACACACACACACACACCGACAACACACACACACACACCGACAACACACACACACACACAAACACACACACCGACAACACACACACACACACACCGACAACACACACACACACCGACAACACACACACACACACACACCGACAACACACACACACACCGACAACACACACACACACAACACACACACACACACACCGACAACACAAACACACACACACACACCGACAACACACACACACACACACACACACCGACAACACACACACACACACACACCGACAACACACACACACACACCGACAACACACACACCCACAACACACACACACACACCGACAACACACACACTCACACACCGACCACACACACACACAAACACACCGACAACACACACACACACACCGACAACACACACACACACACTCCGACAACACACACACACACACACCGACAACACACACACACACACCGACAACACACACACACACACACACACACACACACACACCGACAACACACACACACCGACAACACACACACCCACAACACACACACACACACCGACAACACACACACTCACACACCGACCACACACACACACAAACACACCGACAACACACACACACACACCGACAACACACACACACACACTCCGACAACACACACACACACACACCGACAACACACACACACACACCGACAACACACACACACACACACACACACACACACACCGACAACACACACACACACACCGACAACACACACACACAAACACCAGCAACACACACACACATACCGACAACACACACACACACACACCGACAACACACACACACACACACCGACAACACACACACACACACACACACACACACACCGACAACACATACACACACACACACCGACAACACACACACACACACCGACAACACACACACACAACACACACACACACACACACAGCGACAACACACACACACACACACCGACAACACATAAACACACACACACCGACAACACACACACACACACACACTGACAACACACACACATACACACCGACAACACACACACACACACACACAGACAACACACACACACACACCGACAACACACACACACACACACAAACCGACAACACACACACACACACACCGACAACACACACACACACACCGACAACACACACACACACACACCGACAACACATAAACACACACACACCGACAACACACACACACACACACACTGACAACACACACACATACACACCGACAACACACACACACACACACACCGACAACACACACACACACACCGACAACACACACACACACACAAACACACACACCGACAACACACACACACACACACCGACAACACACACACACACACACCGACAACACACACACACACACACACCGACAACACACACACACACCGACGACACACACACACACAACACACACACACACACACCGACAACACAAACACACACACACACACCGACAACACACACACACACACACACACACCGACAACACACACACACACACACACCGACAACACACACACACACACCGACAACACACACACCCACAACACACACACACACACCGACAACACACACACACACACCGACAACACACACACACACACCAACAACACACACACACACACACACCGACAACACACACACACCGACAACACACACACACACACTCACACACACACACCGACAACACACACACACACCGACAACACACACACACACACCAACAACACACACACACACCGACAACACACACACACACACCGACAACACACACACACACACACAAACCGACAACACACACACACACACACCGACAACACACACACACACACCGACAACACACACACACACACACCGACAACACATAAACACACACACACCGACAACACACACACACACACACACACACACTGACAACACACACACATACACACCGACAACACACACACACACACACACCGACAACACACACACACACACCGACAACACACACACACACACAAACACACACACCGACAACACACACACACACACACCGACAACACACACACACACACACCGACAACACACACACACACACACACCGACAACACACACACACACCGACGACACACACACACACAACACACACACACACACACCGACAACACAAACACACACACACACACCGACAACACACACACACACACACACACACACCGACAACACACACACACACACACACCGACAACACACACACACACACCGACAACACACACACCCACAACACACACACACACACCGACAACACACACACACACACACCGACCACACACACACACAAACACACCGACAACACACACACACACACCGACAACACACACACACACACTCCGACAACACACACACACACACACCGACAACACACACACACACACCGACAACACACACACACACACACACACACACACACCGACAACACACACACACACACCGACAACACACACACACAAACACCAGCAACACACACACACATACCGACAACACACACACACACACACCGACAACACACACACACACACACCGACAACACACACACACACACACACACACACACACCGACAACACATACACACACACACACCGACAACACACACACACACACCGACAACACACACACACAACACACACACACACACACACAGCGACAACACACACACACAAACACACCGACAACACACACACACACACACCGACAACACACACACACACCGACAACACACACACACACACCAACAACACACACACACACACACACACACACACACACCGACAACACACACACACACACCTACAACACACACACACACACCGACAACACACACACACACAAACACCAGCAACACACACACACACTGACAACACACACACACACACACCGACAACACACACACACACACCGACAACACACACACACACACACACCGACAACACACACACACACACCGACAACACACACACACACACACACTGACAACACACACACACACACACCGACAACACACACACACACACACCGACAACACACACACACACACCGACAACACACACACACCGACAACACACACACACACACACACACACACCGACAACACACACACACACCGACAACACACACACACACACCGACAACACACACACACACCGGCAACACACACACACACACCGACAACACACACACACACAAACCGACAACACACACACACACACCGACAACACACACACACACAAACACCAGCAACACACACACACACTGACAACACACACACACACACACCGACAACACACACACACACACACACCGACAACTCACACACACACACACCGACAACACACACACACACACACACTGACAACACACACACACACACACCGACAACACACACACACACACACCGACAACACACACACACACACACACCGACAACACACACACACACACACACACACCGACAACACACACACCGACAACACACACACACACACCGACAAAACACACACACACCGGCAACACACACACACACACCGACAACACACACACACACAAACACCAGCAACACACACACACACTGACAACACACACACACACACACCGACAACACACACACACACACCGACAACACACACACACACACACACACACCGACAACACACACACACACACACCGACAACACACACACACACACACACTGACAACACACACACACACACACACCGACAACAAACACACACACACACCGACAACACACACACACACACACCGACAACACACACACACACACACACACACACACCGACAACACACACACACACCGACAACACACACACACCGACAACACACACACACACCGGCAACACACACACACACACCGACAACACACACACACACAAACCGACAACACACACACACACACCGACAACACACACACACACACCGACAACACACACACACACTGACAACACACACACACACAGCGACAACACACACACACACACACCGACAACACATAAACACACACACACCGACAACACACACACACACACACTGACAACAAACACACATACACACCGACAACACACAAACACACACACTGACAACACACACACACACACACACCGACAACACACACACACACACCGACAACACACACACACACACACAGACACACACACACCGACAACACACACACACACCGACAACACACACACACACAACACACACACACACACCGACAACACACACACACACACACCGACAAAACACACACGCACACACCGACAACACACACACACACCGACAACACACCCACAACACACACACACACACACCGACAACACACACACACCGACAACACACACACACACACACCGACAACAAACACACACAAACACACCGACAACACACACACACACACACTGACAACACACACACACACCGACAACACACACACACACACCAACAACACACACACACACACACACACACACACACCGACAACACACACACACACACCGACAACACACACACACACACCGACAACACACACACACACAAACACCAGCAACACACACACACACTGACAACACACACACACACACACCGACAACACACACACACACACCGACAACACACACACACACACACACCGACAACACACACACACACACCGACAACACACACACACACACTGACAACACACACACACACCGACAACACACACACACACACACCGACAACACACACACACACACCGACAACACACACACACCGACAACACACACACACACACACACACACACACCGACAACACACACACACACCGACAACACACACACACACACCGACAACACACACACACACACCGACAACACACACACACACACACACACCGACAACACACACACACACACACCGACAACACACACACACACACACACCGACAACACACACACACCGACAACACACACACACACACACACACACACCGACAACACACACACACACAAACCGACAACACACACACACACACACCGACAACACACACACACACACCGACAACACACACACACACCGACAACACACACACACACAGCGACAACACACACACACACACACCGACAACACATAAACACACACACACCGACAACACACACACACACACACTGACAACACACACACATACACACCGACAACACACAAACACACACACTGACAACACACACACACACACACACCGACAACACACACACACCGACAACACACACACACACACAGACACACACACACCGACAACACACACACACACCGACAACACACACACACACACACACACACAAACCGACAACACACACACACACACACCGACAACACACACACACACACCGACAACACACACACACACACACCGACAACACATAAACACACACACACCGACAACACACACACACACACACTGACAACACACACACATACACACCGACAACACACACACACACACACCGACAACACACACACACACACCGACAACACGCACACACACACCGACAACACACACACACACACACACACACACCGACAACACACACACACACCGACAACACACACACACACCGACAACACACACACACACACACCGACAACACACACACACACCGACAACACACACACACACAACACACACACACACACCGACAACACAAACACACACACACACACACACCGACAACACACACACACACACACACACACCGACAACACACACACACACACACACACCGACAACACACACACACACCGACAACACACACACACACAACACACACACACCGACAACACACACACACACACACACACACACACACACCGACCACACACACACACAAACACACCGACAACACACACACACACCGACAACACACACACACACACACACACACACACCGACAACACACACACACACACCGACAACACACACACACACAAACACCAGCACCACACACACACATACCGACAACACACACACACACACACCGACAACACACACACACACACCGACAACACACACACACACACACAAACCGACAACACACACACACACACACCGACAACACACACACACACACCGACAACACACACACACACACACCGACAACACATAAACACACACACACCGACAACACACACACACACACACACTGACAACACACACACATACACACCGACAACACACACACACACACACACCGACAACACACACACACACACACCGACAACACACACACACACACCGACAACACACACACACACACAAACACACACACCGACAACACACACACACACACACCGACAACACACACACACACACACCGACAACACACACACACACACACACCGACAACACACACACACACCGACAACACACACACACACAACACACACACACACACACCGACAACACAAACACACACACACACACCGACAACACACACACACACACACACACACCGACAACACACACACACACACACACACCGACAACACACACACACACACCGACAACACACACACCCACAACACACACACACACACCGACAACACACACACTCACACACCGACCACACACACACACAACACACCGACAACACACACACACACACCGACAACACACACACACACACACCGACAACACACACACACACACCGACAACACACACACACACACACCGACAACACACACACACACAACACACACACACCCACACACACACCGACAACACACACACACACCGACAACACACACACACACACACACCGACAACACACACACACACACACACACCGACAACACACACACACACACACACCGACAACACACACACACACCGACAACACACACACACACCGACAACACACACACACACACCGACAACACACACACACACACACCGACAACACATAAACACACACACACCGACAACACAGACACACACACACTGACAACACACACACATACACACCGACAACACACACACACACACACACACACACCGACAACACACACACACACACCGACAACACACACACACACACCGACAACACACACACACACCAACAACACACACACACACACACACCGACAACACACACACACCGACAACACACACACACACACTCACACACACACACCGACAACACACACACACACCAACAACACACACACACACACCAACAACACACACACACACCGACAACACACACACACACACCGACAACACACACACACACACACAAACCGACAACACACACACACACACACCGACAACACACACACACACACCGACAACACACACACACACACACCGACAACACATAAACACACACACACCGACAACACACACACACACACACACTGACAACACACACACATACACACCGACAACACACACACACACACACACCGACAACACACACACACACACACCGACAACACACACACACACACCGACAACACACACACACACACAAACACACACACCGACAACACACACACACACACACCGACAACACACACACACACCGACAACACACACACACACACACACCGACAACACACACACACACCGACAACACACACACACACAACACACACACACACACACCGACAACACAAACACACACACACACACCGACAACACACACACACACACACACACACCGACAACACACACACACACACACACCGACAACACACACACACACACCGACAACACACACACCCACAACACACACACACACACCGACAACACACACACTCACACACCGACCACACACACACACAAACACACCGACAACACACACACACACACCGACAACACACACACACACACTCCGACAACACACACACACACACACCGACAACACACACACACACACCGACAACACACACACACACACACACACACACACACACACCGACAACACACACACACACACCGACAACACACACACCCACAACACACACACACACACCGACAACACACACACTCACACACCGACCACACACACACACAAACACACCGACAACACACACACACACACCGACAACACACACACACACACTCCGACAACACACACACACACACACCGACAACACACACACACACACACCGACAACACACACACACACACACACACACACACACACCGACAACACACACACACACACCGACAACACACACACACAAACACCAGCAACACACACACACATACCGACAACACACACACACACACACCGACAACACACACACACACACACCGACAACACACACACACACACACACACACACACACACCGACAACACATACACACACACACACCGACAACACACACACACACACCGACAACACACACACACAACACACACACACACACACACAGCGACAACACACACACACAAACACACCGACAACACACACACACACACACCGACAACACACACACACACCGACAACACACACACACACACCGACAACACACACACACACAAACCGACAACACACACACACACACACCGACAACACACACACACACACACCGACAACACACACACACACACACCGACAACACACACACACACACACCGACAACACACACACACACACACACACACACCGACAACACACACACACACCGACAACACACACACACCGACAACACACACACACACCGGCAACACACACACACACACCGACAACACACACACACACAAACCGACAACACACACACACACACCGACAACACACACACACACACCGACAACACACACACACACTGACAACACACACACACACAGCGACAACACACACACACACACACCGACAACACATAAACACACACACACCGACAACACACACACACACACACTGACAACAAACACACATACACACCGACAACACACAAACACACACACTGACAACACACACACACACACACACCGACAACACACACACACACACCGACAACACACACACACACACACAGACACACACACACCGACAACACACACACACACCGACAACACACACACACACAACACACACACACACACCGACAACACACACACACACACACCGACAAAACACACACGCACACACCGACAACACACACACACACCGACAACACACCCACAACACACACACACACACACCGACAACACACACACACCGACAACACACACACACACACACCGACAACAAACACACACAAACACACCGACAACACACACACACACACACACTGACAACACACACACACACCGACAACACACACACACACACCAACAACACACACACACACACACACACACACACACACACACCGACAACACACACACACACACCGACAACACACACACACACACCGACAACACACACACACACAAACACCAGCAACACACACACACACTGACAACACACACACACACACACCGACAACACACACACACACACCGACAACACACACACACACACACACCGACAACACACACACACACACCGACAACACACACACACACACTGACAACACACACACACACCGACAACACACACACACACACACCGACAACACACACACACACCGACAACACACACACACCGACAACACACACACACACACACACACACACACCGACAACACACACACACACCGACAACACACACACACACACCGACAACACACACACACACACCGACAACACACACACACACACACACCGACAACACACACACACACACACCGACAACACACACACACACACACACCGACAACACACACACACCGACAACACACACACACACACCGACAACACACACACACACAAACCGACAACACACACACACACACACCGACAACACACACACACACACCGACAACACACACACACACCGACAACACACACACACACAGCGACAACACACACACACACACACCGACAACACATAAACACACACACACCGACAACACACACACACACACACTGACAACACACACACATACACACCGACAACACACAAACACACACACTGACAACACACACACACACACACACCGACAACACACACACACACACCGACAACACACACACACACACAGACACACACACACCGACAACACACACACACACCGACAACACACACACACACACACCGACAACACACACACACACCGACAACACACACACACACAACACACACACACACACCGACAACACAAACACACACACACACACACACCGACAACACACACACACACACACACCGACAACACACACACACACACACACACCGACAACACACACACACACCGACAACACACACACACACAACACACACACACCGACAACACACACACACACACACACACACACACACACACCGACCACACACACACACAAACACACCGACAACACACACACACACCGACAACACACACACACACACACACACACACACACCGACAACACACACACACACACCGACAACACACACACACAAACACCAGCACCACACACACACATACCGACAACACACACACACACACACCGACAACACACACACACACACCGACAACACACACACACACACACAAACCGACAACACACACACACACACACCGACAACACACACACACACACCGACAACACACACACACACACACCGACAACACATAAACACACACACACCGACAACACACACACACACACACACTGACAACACACACACATACACACCGACAACACACACACACACACACACCGACAACACACACACACACACACCGACAACACACACACACACACCGACAACACACACACACACACAAACACACACACCGACAACACACACACACACACCGACAACACACACACACACACACCGACAACACACACACACACACACACCGACAACACACACACACACCGACAACACACACACACACAACACACACACACACACACCGACAACACAAACACACACACACACACCGACAACACACACACACACACACACACACCGACAACACACACACACACACACACACCGACAACACACACACACACACCGACAACACACACACCCACAACACACACACACACACCGACAACACACACACACACCGACAACACACACACACACAGCGACAACACACACACACACACACCGACAACACATAAACACACACACACCGACAACACACACACACACACACTGACAACACACACACATACACACCGACAACACACAAACACACACACTGACAACACACACACACACACACACCGACAACACACACACACACACCGACAACACACACACACACACAGACACACACACACCGACAACACACACACACACCGACAACACACACACACACACACCGACAACACACACACACACCGACAACACACACACACACAACACACACACACACACCGACAACACAAACACACACACACACACACACCGACAACACACACACACACACACACACACCGACAACACACACACACACACACACACCGACAACACACACACACACACACCGACAACACACACACACACACCGACAACACACACACACACACACACACACACACACACACCGACAACACACACACACACACCGACAACACACACACACAAACACCAGCAACACACACACACATACCGACAACACACACACACACACACCGACAACACACACACACACACACCGACAACACACACACACACACACACACACACACACCGACAACACATACACACACACACACCGACAACACACACACACACACCGACAACACACACACACAACACACACACACACACACACAGCGACAACACACACACACAAACACACCGACAACACACACACACACACACCGACAACACACACACACACCGACAACACACACACACACACCGACAACACACACACACACAAACCGACAACACACACACACACACACCGACAACACACACACACACACACCGACAACACACACACACACACACCGACAACACACACACACACACACCGACAACACACACACACACACACACACACACCGACAACACACACACACACCGACAACACACACACACCGACAACACACACACACACCGGCAACACACACACACACACCGACAACACACACACACACAAACCGACAACACACACACACACACCGACAACACACACACACACACCGACAACACACACACACACTGACAACACACACACATACACACCGACAACACACAAACACACACACTGACAACACACACACACACACACACCGACAACACACACACACACACCGACAACACACACACACACACAGACACACACACACCGACAACACACACACACACCGACAACACACACACACACACACACACACAAACCGACAACACACACACACACACACCGACAACACACACACACACACCGACAACACACACACACACACACCGACAACACATAAACACACACACACCGACAACACACACACACACACACTGACAACACACACACATACACACCGACAACACACACACACACACACCGACAACACACACACACACACCGACAACACGCACACACACACCGACAACACACACACACACACACACACACACCGACAACACACACACACACCGACAACACACACACACACCGACAACACACACACACACACACCGACAACACACACACACACCGACAACACACACACACACAACACACACACACACACCGACAACACAAACACACACACACACACACACCGACAACACACACACACACACACACACACCGACAACACACACACACACACACACACCGACAACACACACACACACCGACAACACACACACACACAACACACACACACCGACAACACACACACACACACACACACACACACACACACACCGACCACACACACACACAAACACACCGACAACACACACACACACCGACAACACACACACACACACACACACACACACCGACAACACACACACACACACCGACAACACACACACACACAAACACCAGCACCACACACACACATACCGACAACACACACACACACACACCGACAACACACACACACACACCGACAACACACACACACACACACAAACCGACAACACACACACACACACACCGACAACACACACACACACACCGACAACACACACACACACACACCGACAACACATAAACACACACACACCGACAACACACACACACACACACACTGACAACACACACACATACACACCGACAACACACACACACACACACACCGACAACACACACACACACACACCGACAACACACACACACACACCGACAACACACACACACACACAAACACACACACCGACAACACACACACACACACACCGACAACACACACACACACACACCGACAACACACACACACACACACACCGACAACACACAGACACACCGACAACACACACACACACAACACACACACACACACACCGACAACACAAACACACACACACACACCGACAACACACACACACACACACACACACCGACAACACACACACACACACACACACCGACAACACACACACACACACCGACAACACACACACCCACAACACACACACACACACCGACAACACACACACTCACACACCGACCACACACACACACAAACACACCGACAACACACACACACACACCGACAACACACACACACACACACCGACAACACACACACACACACCGACAACACACACACACACACACCGACAACACACACACACACAACACACACACACCCACACACACACCGACAACACACACACACACCGACAACACACACACACACACACACCGACAACACACACACACACACACACACCGACAACACACACACACACACACACCGACAACACACACACACACCGACAACACACACACACACCGACAACACACACACACACACCGACAACACACACACACACACACCGACAACACATAAACACACACACACCGACAACACAGACACACACACACTGACAACACACACACATACACACCGACAACACACACACACACACACACACACCGACAACACACACACACACACCGACAACACACACACACACACCGACAACACACACACACACCAACAACACACACACACACACACACCGACAACACACACACACCGACAACACACACACACACACTCACACACACACACCGACAACACACACACACACCAACAACACACACACACACACCAACAACACACACACACACCGACAACACACACACACACACCGACAACACACACACACACACACAAACCGACAACACACACACACACACACCGACAACACACACACACACACCGACAACACACACACACACACACCGACAACACATAAACACACACACACCGACAACACACACACACACACACACTGACAACACACACACATACACACCGACAACACACACACACACACACACCGACAACACACACACACACACACCGACAACACACACACACACACCGACAACACACACACACACACAAACACACACACCGACAACACACACACACACACACCGACAACACACACACACACCGACAACACACACACACACACACACCGACAACACACACACACACCGACAACACACACACACACAACACACACACACACACACCGACAACACAAACACACACACACACACCGACAACACACACACACACACACACACACCGACAACACACACACACACACACACCGACAACACACACACACACACCGACAACACACACACCCACAACACACACACACACACCGACAACACACACACTCACACACCGACCACACACACACACAAACACACCGACAACACACACACACACACCGACAACACACACACACACACTCCGACAACACACACACACACACACCGACAACACACACACACACACCGACAACACACACACACACACACACACACACACACACACCGACAACACACACACACACACCGACAACACACACACCCACAACACACACACACACACCGACAACACACACACTCACACACCGACCACACACACACACAAACACACCGACAACACACACACACACACCGACAACACACACACACACACTCCGACAACACACACACACACACACCGACAACACACACACACACACACCGACAACACACACACACACACACACACACACACACACCGACAACACACACACACACACCGACAACACACACACACAAACACCAGCAACACACACACACATACCGACAACACACACACACACACACCGACAACACACACACACACACACCGACAACACACACACACACACACACACACACACACCGACAACACATACACACACACACACCGACAACACACACACACACACCGACAACACACACACACAACACACACACACACACACACAGCGACAACACACACACACAAACACACCGACAACACACACACACACACACCGACAACACACACACACACACCGACAACACACACACACACACCGACAACACACACACACACAAACCGACAACACACACACACACACACCGACAACACACACACACACACACCGACAACACACACACACACACACCGACAACACACACACACACACACCGACAACACACACACACACACACACACACACCGACAACACACACACACACCGACAACACACACACACCGACAACACACACACACACCGGCAACACACACACACACACCGACAACACACACACACACAAACCGACAACACACACACACACACCGACAACACACACACACACACCGACAACACACACACACACTGACAACACACACACACACAGCGACAACACACACACACACACACCGACAACACATAAACACACACACACCGACAACACACACACACACACACTGACAACAAACACACATACACACCGACAACACACAAACACACACACTGACAACACACACACACACACACACCGACAACACACACACACACACCGACAACACACACACACACACACAGACACACACACACCGACAACACACACACACACCGACAACACACACACACACAACACACACACACACACCGACAACACACACACACACACACCGACAAAACACACACGCACACACCGACAACACACACACACACCGACAACACACCCACAACACACACACACACACACCGACAACACACACACACCGACAACACACACACACACACACCGACAACAAACACACACAAACACACCGACAACACACACACACACACACACTGACAACACACACACACACCGACAACACACACACACACACCAACAACACACACACACACACACACACACACACACACACACCGACAACACACACACACACACCGACAACACACACACACACACCGACAACACACACACACACAAACACCAGCAACACACACACACACTGACAACACACACACACACACACCGACAACACACACACACACACCGACAACACACACACACACACACACCGACAACACACACACACACACCGACAACACACACACACACACTGACAACACACACACACACCGACAACACACACACACACACACCGACAACACACACACACACACCGACAACACACACACACCGACAACACACACACACACACACACACACACACCGACAACACACACACACACCGACAACACACACACACACACCGACAACACACACACACACACCGACAACACACACACACACACACACCGACAACACACACACACACACACCGACAACACACACACACACACACACCGACAACACACACACACCGACAACACACACACACACACACACACACACCGACAACACACACACACACAAACCGACAACACACACACACACACACCGACAACACACACACACACACCGACAACACACACACACACCGACAACACACACACACACAGCGACAACACACACACACACACACCGACAACACATAAACACACACACACCGACAACACACACACACACACACTGACAACACACACACATACACACCGACAACACACAAACACACACACTGACAACACACACACACACACACACCGACAACACACACACACACACCGACAACACACACACACACACAGACACACACACACACACAAACACACCGACAACACACACACACACACCGACAACACACACACACACACTCCGACAACACACACACACACACACCGACAACACACACACACACACACCGACAACACACACACACACACACACACACACACACACCGACAACACACACACACACACCGACAACACACACACACAAACACCAGCAACACACACACACATACCGACAACACACACACACACACACCGACAACACACACACACACACACCGACAACACACACACACACACACACACACACACACCGACAACACATACACACACACACACCGACAACACACACACACACACCGACAACACACACACACAACACACACACACACACACACAGCGACAACACACACACACAAACACACCGACAACACACACACACACACACCGACAACACACACACACACACCGACAACACACACACACACACCGACAACACACACACACACAAACCGACAACACACACACACACACACCGACAACACACACACACACACACCGACAACACACACACACACACACCGACAACACACACACACACACACCGACAACACACACACACACACACACACACACCGACAACACACACACACACCGACAACACACACACACCGACAACACACACACACACCGGCAACACACACACACACACCGACAACACACACACACACAAACCGACAACACACACACACACACCGACAACACACACACACACACCGACAACACACACACACACTGACAACACACACACACACAGCGACAACACACACACACACACACCGACAACACATAAACACACACACACCGACAACACACACACACACACACTGACAACAAACACACATACACACCGACAACACACAAACACACACACTGACAACACACACACACACACACACCGACAACACACACACACACACCGACAACACACACACACACACACAGACACACACACACCGACAACACACACACACACCGACAACACACACACACACAACACACACACACACACCGACAACACACACACACACACACCGACAAAACACACACGCACACACCGACAACACACACACACACCGACAACACACCCACAACACACACACACACACACCGACAACACACACACACCGACAACACACACACACACACACCGACAACAAACACACACAAACACACCGACAACACACACACACACACACACTGACAACACACACACACACCGACAACACACACACACACACCAACAACACACACACACACACACACACACACACACACACACACCGACAACACACACACACACACCGACAACACACACACACACACCGACAACACACACACACACAAACACCAGCAACACACACACACACTGACAACACACACACACACACACCGACAACACACACACACACACCGACAACACACACACACACACACACCGACAACACACACACACACACCGACAACACACACACACACACTGACAACACACACACACACCGACAACACACACACACACACACCGACAACACACACACACACACCGACAACACACACACACCGACAACACACACACACACACACACACACACACCGACAACACACACACACACCGACAACACACACACACACACCGACAACACACACACACACACCGACAACACACACACACACACACACCGACAACACACACACACACACACCGACAACACACACACACACACACACCGACAACACACACACACCGACAACACACACACACACACACACACACACCGACAACACACACACACACAAACCGACAACACACACACACACACACCGACAACACACACACACACACCGACAACACACACACACACCGACAACACACACACACACAGCGACAACACACACACACACACACCGACAACACATAAACACACACACACCGACAACACACACACACACACACTGACAACACACACACATACACACCGACAACACACAAACACACACACTGACAACACACACACACACACACACCGACAACACACACACACACACCGACAACACACACACACACACAGACACACACACACCGACAACACACACACACACCGACAACACACACACACACACACCGACAACACACACACACACCGACAACACACACACACACAACACACACACACACACCGACAACACAAACACACACACACACACACACCGACAACACACACACACACACACACCGACAACACACACACACACACACACACCGACAACACACACACACACCGACAACACACACACACACAACACACACACACCGACAACACACACACACACACACACACACACACACACACCGACCACACACACACACAAACACACCGACAACACACACACACACCGACAACACACACACACACACACACACACACACACCGACAACACACACACACACACCGACAACACACACACACAAACACCAGCACCACACACACACATACCGACAACACACACACACACACACCGACAACACACACACACACACCGACAACACACACACACACACACAAACCGACAACACACACACACACACACCGACAACACACACACACACACCGACAACACACACACACACACACCGACAACACATAAACACACACACACCGACAACACACACACACACACACACTGACAACACACACACATACACACCGACAACACACACACACACACACACCGACAACACACACACACACACACCGACAACACACACACACACACCGACAACACACACACACACACAAACACACACACCGACAACACACACACACACACCGACAACACACACACACACACACCGACAACACACACACACACACACACCGACAACACACACACACACCGACAACACACACACACACAACACACACACACACACACCGACAACACAAACACACACACACACACCGACAACACACACACACACACACACACACCGACAACACACACACACACACACACACCGACAACACACACACACACACCGACAACACACACACCCACAACACACACACACACACCGACAACACACACACACACCGACAACACACACACACACAGCGACAACACACACACACACACACCGACAACACATAAACACACACACACCGACAACACACACACACACACACTGACAACACACACACATACACACCGACAACACACAAACACACACACTGACAACACACACACACACACACACCGACAACACACACACACACACCGACAACACACACACACACACAGACACACACACACCGACAACACACACACACACCGACAACACACACACACACACACCGACAACACACACACACACCGACAACACACACACACACAACACACACACACACACCGACAACACAAACACACACACACACACACACCGACAACACACACACACACACACACACACCGACAACACACACACACACACACACACCGACAACACACACACACACACACCGACAACACACACACACACACCGACAACACACACACACACACACACACACACACACACACCGACAACACACACACACACACCGACAACACACACACACAAACACCAGCAACACACACACACATACCGACAACACACACACACACACACCGACAACACACACACACACACACCGACAACACACACACACACACACACACACACCGACAACACATACACACACACACACCGACAACACACACACACACACCGACAACACACACACACAACACACACACACACACACACAGCGACAACACACACACACAAACACACCGACAACACACACACACACACACCGACAACACACACACACACCGACAACACACACACACACACCGACAACACACACACACACAAACCGACAACACACACACACACACACCGACAACACACACACACACACACCGACAACACACACACACACACACCGACAACACACACACACACACACCGACAACACACACACACACACACACACACACCGACAACACACACACACACCGACAACACACACACACCGACAACACACACACACACCGGCAACACACACACACACACCGACAACACACACACACACAAACCGACAACACACACACACACACCGACAACACACACACACACACCGACAACACACACACACACTGACAACACACACACACACAGCGACAACACACACACACACACACCGACAACACATAAACACACACACACCGACAACACACACACACACACACACACCGACAACACACACACACACACACACCGACAACACACACACACACCGACAACACACACACACACCGACAACACACACACACACACCGACAACACACACACACACACACCGACAACACATAAACACACACACACCGACAACACAGACACACACACACTGACAACACACACACATACACACCGACAACACACACACACACACACACACACCGACAACACACACACACACACCGACAACACACACACACACACCGACAACACACACACACACCAACAACACACACACACACACACACCGACAACACACACACACCGACAACACACACACACACACTCACACACACACACCGACAACACACACACACACCAACAACACACACACACACACCAACAACACACACACACACCGACAACACACACACACACACCGACAACACACACACACACACACAAACCGACAACACACACACACACACACCGACAACACACACACACACACCGACAACACACACACACACACACCGACAACACATAAACACACACACACCGACAACACACACACACACACACACTGACAACACACACACATACACACCGACAACACACACACACACACACACCGACAACACACACACACACACACCGACAACACACACACACACACCGACAACACACACACACACACAAACACACACACCGACAACACACACACACACACACCGACAACACACACACACACCGACAACACACACACACACACACACCGACAACACACACACACACCGACAACACACACACACACAACACACACACACACACACCGACAACACAAACACACACACACACACCGACAACACACACACACACACACACACACCGACAACACACACACACACACACACCGACAACACACACACACACACCGACAACACACACACCCACAACACACACACACACACCGACAACACACACACTCACACACCGACCACACACACACACAAACACACCGACAACACACACACACACACCGACAACACACACACACACACTCCGACAACACACACACACACACACCGACAACACACACACACACACCGACAACACACACACACACACACACACACACACACACACACCGACAACACACACACACACACCGACAACACACACACCCACAACACACACACACACACCGACAACACACACACTCACACACCGACCACACACACACACAAACACACCGACAACACACACACACACACCGACAACACACACACACACACTCCGACAACACACACACACACACACCGACAACACACACACACACACCGACAACACACACACACACACACACACACACACACACCGACAACACACACACACACACCGACAACACACACACACAAACACCAGCAACACACACACACATACCGACAACACACACACACACACACCGACAACACACACACACACACACCGACAACACACACACACACACACACACACACACACCGACAACACATACACACACACACACCGACAACACACACACACACACCGACAACACACACACACAACACACACACACACACACACAGCGACAACACACACACACAAACACACCGACAACACACACACACACACACCGACAACACACACACACACCGACAACACACACACACACACCGACAACACACACACACACAAACCGACAACACACACACACACACACCGACAACACACACACACACACACCGACAACACACACACACACACACCGACAACACACACACACACACACCGACAACACACACACACACACACACACACACCGACAACACACACACACACCGACAACACACACACACCGACAACACACACACACACCGGCAACACACACACACACACCGACAACACACACACACACAAACCGACAACACACACACACACACCGACAACACACACACACACACCGACAACACACACACACACTGACAACACACACACACACAGCGACAACACACACACACACACACCGACAACACATAAACACACACACACCGACAACACACACACACACACACTGACAACAAACACACATACACACCGACAACACACAAACACACACACTGACAACACACACACACACACACACCGACAACACACACACACACACCGACAACACACACACACACACACAGACACACACACACCGACAACACACACACACACCGACAACACACACACACACAACACACACACACACACCGACAACACACACACACACACACCGACAAAACACACACGCACACACCGACAACACACACACACACCGACAACACACACACACACCAACAACACACACACACACACCAACAACACACACACACACCGACAACACACACACACACACCGACAACACACACACACACACACAAACCGACAACACACACACACACACACCGACAACACACACACACACACCGACAACACACACACACACACACCGACAACACATAAACACACACACACCGACAACACACACACACACACACACTGACAACACACACACATACACACCGACAACACACACACACACACACACCGACAACACACACACACACACACCGACAACACACACACACACACCGACAACACACACACACACACAAACACACACACCGACAACACACACACACACACACCGACAACACACCCACACACCGACAACACACACACACACACACACCGACAACACACACACACACCGACAACACACACACACACAACACACACACACACACACCGACAACACAAACACACACACACACACCGACAACACACACACACACACACACACACCGACAACACACACACACACACACACCGACAACACACACACACACACCGACAACACACACACCCACAACACACACACACACACCGACAACACACACACTCACACACCGACCACACACACACACAAACACACCGACAACACACACACACACACCGACAACACACACACACACACTCCGACAACACACACACACACACACCGACAACACACACACACACACCGACAACACACACACACACACACACACACACACACACACACCGACAACACACACACACACACCGACAACACACACACCCACAACACACACACACACACCGACAACACACACACTCACACACCGACCACACACACACACAAACACACCGACAACACACACACACACACCGACAACACACACACACACACTCCGACAACACACACACACACACACCGACAACACACACACACACACCGACAACACACACACACACACACACACACACACACACCGACAACACACACACACACACCGACAACACACACACACAAACACCAGCAACACACACACACATACCGACAACACACACACACACACACCGACAACACACACACACACACACCGACAACACACACACACACACACACACACACACACCGACAACACATACACACACACACACCGACAACACACACACACACACCGACAACACACACACACAACACACACACACACACACACAGCGACAACACACACACACAAACACACCGACAACACACACACACACACACCGACAACACACACACACACCGACAACACACACACACACACCGACAACACACACACACACAAACCGACAACACACACACACACACACCGACAACACACACACACACACACCGACAACACACACACACACACACCGACAACACACACACACACACACCGACAACACACACACACACACACACACACACCGACAACACACACACACACCGACAACACACACACACCGACAACACACACACACACCGGCAACACACACACACACACCGACAACACACACACACACAAACCGACAACACACACACACACACCGACAACACACACACACACACCGACAACACACACACACACTGACAACACACACACACACAGCGACAACACACACACACACACACCGACAACACATAAACACACACACACCGACAACACACACACACACACACTGACAACAAACACACATACACACCGACAACACACAAACACACACACTGACAACACACACACACACACACACCGACAACACACACACACACACCGACAACACACACACACACACACAGACACACACACACCGACAACACACACACACACCGACAACACACACACACACAACACACACACACACACCGACAACACACACACACACACACCGACAAAACACACACGCACACACCGACAACACACACACACACCGACAACACACCCACAACACACACACACACACACCGACAACACACACACACCGACAACACACACACACACACACCGACAACAAACACACACAAACACACCGACAACACACACACACACACACTGACAACACACACACACACCGACAACACACACACACACACCAACAACACACACACACACACACACACACACACACCGACAACACACACACACACACCGACAACACACACACACACACCGACAACACACACACACACAAACACCAGCAACACACACACACACTGACAACACACACACACACACACACCGACAACACACACACACACACCGACAACACACACACACACACACACCGACAACACACACACACACACCGACAACACACACACACACACTGACAACACACACACACACCGACAACACACACACACACACACCGACAACACACACACACACACCGACAACACACACACACCGACAACACACACACACACACACACACACACACCGACAACACACACACACACCGACAACACACACACACACACCGACAACACACACACACACACCGACAACACACACACACACACACACCGACAACACACACACACACACACCGACAACACACACACACACACACACCGACAACACACACACACCGACAACACACACACACACACACACACACACCGACAACACACACACACACAAACCGACAACACACACACACACACACCGACAACACACACACACACACCGACAACACACACACACACCGACAACACACACACACACAGCGACAACACACACACACACACACACCGACAACACATAAACACACACACACCGACAACACACACACACACACACTGACAACACACACACATACACACCGACAACACACAAACACACACACTGACAACACACACACACACACACACCGACAACACACACACACACACCGACAACACACACACACACACAGACACACACACACCGACAACACACACACACACCGACAACACACACACACACACACACACACAAACCGACAACACACACACACACACACCGACAACACACACACACACACCGACAACACACACACACACACTCCGACAACACATAAACACACACACACTGACAACACACACACACACACACTGACAACACACACACATACACACCGACAACACACACACACACACACCGACAACACACACACACACACCGACAACACGCACACACACACCGACAACACACACACACACACACACACACACACCGACAACACACACACACACCGACAACACACACACACACCGACAACACACACACACACACACCGACAACACAAACACACACCGACAACACACACACACACAACACACACACACACACCGACAACACAAACACACACACACACACACACCGACAACACACACACACACACACACACACCGACAACACACACACACACACACACACCGACAACACACACACACACCGACAACACACACACACACAACACACACACACCGACAACACACACACACACACACACACACACACACACACCGGCCACACACACACACAAACACACCGACAACACACACACACACCGACAACACACACACACACACACACACACACACCGACAACACACACACACACACACCGACAACACACACACACACAAACACCAGCACCACACACACACATACCGACAACACACACACACACACACTGACAACACACACACATACACACCGACAACACACAAACACACACACTGACAACACACACACACACACACACCGACAACACACACACACACACCGACAACACACACACACACACAGACACACACACACCGACAACACACACACACACCGACAACACACACACACACACACACACACAAACCGACAACACACACACACACACACCGACAACACACACACACACACCGACAACACACACACACACACACCGACAACACATAAACACACACACACCGACAACACACACACACACACACTGACAACACACACACATACACACCGACAACACACACACACACACACCGACAACACACACACACACACCGACAACACGCACACACACACCGACAACACACACACACACACACACACACACACCGACAACACACACACACACCGACAACACACACACACACCGACAACACACACCGACAACACACACACACACCGACAACACACACACACACAACACACACACACACACCGACAACACAAACACACACACACACACACACCGACAACACACACACACACACACACACACCGACAACACACACACACACACACACACACACCGACAACACACACACACACCGACAACACACACACACACAACACACACACACCGACAACACACACACACACACACACACACACACACACACCGACAACACACACACACACACACACACACACCGACAACACACACACACACCGACAACACACACACACACAACACACACACACCGACAACACACACACACACACACACACACACACACACACCGACAACACACACACACACAAACACCAGCACCACACACACACATACCGACAACACACACACACACACACCGACAACACACACACACACACACCGACAGCACACACACACACACACACACCGACAACACATACACACACACACACCGACAACACACACACACCGACAACACACACACACACAACACCCACACACACACACCGACAACACACACACACAGCGACAACACACACACAAACACACCGACAACACACACACACACACCGACAACACACACACACACCGACAACACACACACACACACCGACAACACACACACACACACACACCGACAACACACACACACACACCGACAACACACACACACCGACAACACACACACACACACACACCGACAACACACACACACACACCGACAACACACACACACACACACACACACCGACAACACACACACACACCGACAACACACACACACACAACACACACACACACACCGACAACACACACACACACACACCGACAAAACACACACGTACACACCGACAACACACACACACACAAACACCGACAACACACCCACAACACACACACACACACACACCGACAACACACACACACCGACAACACACACACACACACACACCGACAACACACACACACACACACCGACAACACACACACACACCCACACACACCGACAACACACACACACACACACACCGATAACACACACACACCGACAACACACACACACACACACCGACAACACACACACACACACACCGACAACACACACACACACACCGACAACACACACACACACACACCGACAACACACACACACACAACACACACACACCCACACACACACCGACAACACACACACACACCGACAACACACACACACACACACACCGACAACACACACACACACACACACACCGACAACACACACACACACACACACCGACAACACACACACACACCGACAACACACACACACACCGACAACACACACACACACACCGACAACACACACACACACACACCGACAACACATAAACACACACACACCGACAACACAGACACACACACACTGACAACACACACACATACACACCGACAACACACACACACACACACACACACCGACAACACACACACACACACCGACAACACACACACACACACCGACAACACACACACACACCAACAACACACACACACACACACACCGACAACACACACACACCGACAACACACACACACACACTCACACACACACACCGACAACACACACACACACCAACAACACACACACACACACACCAACAACACACACACACACCGACAACACACACACACACACCGACAACACACACACACACACACAAACCGACAACACACACACACACACACCGACAACACACACACACGCACCGACAACACACACACACACACACCGACAACACATAAACACACACACACCGACAACACACACACACACACACACTGACAACACACACACATACACACCGACAACACACACACACACACACCGACAACACACACACACACACCGACAACACACACACACACACAAACACACACACCGACAACACACACACACACACACCGACAACACACACACACACACACCGACAACACACACACACACACACACCGACAACACACACACACACCGACAACACACACACACACAACACACACACACACACACCGACAACACAAACACACACACACACACCGACAACACACACACACACACACACACACCGACAACACACACACACACACCGACAACACACACACACACACCGACAACACACACACACACCAACAACACACACACACACACACACCGACAACACACACACACCGACAACACACACACACACACTCACACACACACACCGACAACACACACACACACCAACAACACACACACACACACCAACAACACACACACACACCGACAACACACACACACACACCGACAACACACACACACACACACAAACCGACAACACACACACACACACACCGACAACACACACACACACACCGACAACACACACACACACACACCGACAACACATAAACACACACACACCGACAACACACACACACACACACACTGACAACACACACACATACACACCGACAACACACACACACACACACACCGACAACACACACACACACACACCGACAACACACACACACACACCGACAACACACACACACACACAAACACACACACCGACAACACACACACACACACACCGACAACACACACACACACCGACAACACACACACACACACACACCGACAACACACACACACACCGACAACACACACACACACAACACACACACACACACACCGACAACACAAACACACACACACACACCGACAACACACACACACACACACACACACCGACAACACACACACACACACACACCGACAACACACACACACACACCGACAACACACACACCCACAACACACACACACACACCGACAACACACACACTCACACACCGACCACACACACACACAAACACACCGACAACACACACACACACACCGACAACACACACACACACACTCCGACAACACACACACACACACACCGACAACACACACACACACACCGACAACACACACACACACACACACACACACACACACACCGACAACACACACACACACACCGACAACACACACACCCACAACACACACACACACACCGACAACACACACACTCACACACCGACCACACACACACACAAACACACCGACAACACACACACACACACCGACAACACACACACACACACTCCGACAACACACACACACACACACCGACAACACACACACACACACCGACAACACACACACACACACACACACACACACACACCGACAACACACACACACACACCGACAACACACACACACAAACACCAGCAACACACACACACATACCGACAACACACACACACACACACCGACAACACACACACACACACACCGACAACACACACACACACACACACACACACACACCGACAACACATACACACACCGACAACACACACACACACACCGACAACACACACACACAACACACACACACACACACACAGCGACAACACACACACACAAACACACCGACAACACACACACACACACACCGACAACACACACACACACCGACAACACACACACACACACCGACAACACACACACACACAAACCGACAACACACACACACACACACCGACAACACACACACACACACCGACAACACACACACACACCGACAACACACACACACACAGTGACAACACACACACACACACACACCGACAACACATAAACACACACACACCGACAACACACACACACACACACTGACAACACACACACATACACACCGACAACACACAAACACACACACTGACAACACACACACACACACACACCGACAACACACACACACACACCGACAACACACACACACACCGACAACACACACACACACACACCGACAACACACACACACACACACCGACAACACACACACACACCGACAACACACACACACACAACACACACACACACACCGACAACACAAACACACACACACATACCGACAACACACACACACACACACCGACAACACACACACACACCGACAACACACACACACACACACACACCGACAACACATACACACACACACACCGACAACACACACACACACACACCGACAACACACACACACACAACACACACACACACCGACAACACACACACACACACAGCGACAACACACACACACAAACACACCGACAACACACACACACCGACAACACACACACACACCGACAACACACACACACACACACACCGACAACACACACACACACACAAACACACACACCGACAACACACACACACACACACCGACAACACACACACACACACACCGACAACACACACACACACACACACCGACAACACACACACACACCGACAACACACACACACACAACACACACACACACACACCGACAACACAAACACACACACACACACCGACAACACACACACACACACACACACACCGACAACACACACACACACACACACACCGACAACACACACACACACACCGACAACACACACACCCACAACACACACACACACACCGACAACACACACACTCACACACCGACCACACACACACACAAACACACCGACAACACACACACACACACACCGACAACACACACACACACACACCGACAACACACACACACACACCGACAACACACACACACACACACCGACAACACACACACACACAACACACACACACCCACACACACACCGACAACACACACACACACCGACAACACACACACACACACACACCGACAACACACACACACACACACACACCGACAACACACACACACACACACACCGACAACACACACACACACCGACAACACACACACACACCGACAACACACACACACACACCGACAACACACACACACACACACCGACAACACATAAACACACACACACCGACAACACAGACACACACACACTGACAACACACACACATACACACCGACAACACACACACACACACACACACACCGACAACACACACACACACACCGACAACACACACACACACACCGACAACACACACACACACCAACAACACACACACACACACACAACGACAACACACACACACCGACAACACACACACACACACTCACACACACACACCGACAACACACACACACACCAACAACACACACACACACACCAACAACACACACACACACCGACAACACACACACACACACCGACAACACACACACACACACACAAACCGACAACACACACACACACACACCGACAACACACACACACACACCGACAACACACACACACACACACCGACAACACATAAACACACACACACCGACAACACACACACACACACACACTGACAACACACACACATACACACCGACAACACACACACACACACACACCGACAACACACACACACACACACCGACAACACACACACACCGACAACACACACACACACACAAACACACACACCGACAACACACACACACACACACCGACAACACACACACACACCGACAACACACACACACACACACACCGACAACACACACACACACCGACAACACACACACACACAACACACACACACACACACCGACAACACAAACACACACACACACACCGACAACACACACACACACACACACACACCGACAACACACACACACACACACACCGACAACACACACACACTCCGACAACACACACACACACACACCGACAACACACACACACACACCGACAACACACACACACACACACACACACACACACACCGACAACACACACACACACACCGACAACACACACACACAAACACCAGCAACACACACACACATACCGACAACACACACACACACACACCGACAACACACACACACACACACCGACAACACACACACACACACACACACACACACACCGACAACACATACACACACCGACAACACACACACACACACCGACAACACACACACACAACACACACACACACACACACAGCGACAACACACACACACAAACACACCGACAACACACACACACACACACCGACAACACACACACACACCGACAACACACACACACACACCGACAACACACACACACACAAACCGACAACACACACACACACACACCGACAACACACACACACACACCGACAACACACACACACACCGACAACACACACACACACAGTGACAACACACACACACACACACACCGACAACACATAAACACACACACACCGACAACACACACACACACACACTGACAACACACACACATACACACCGACAACACACAAACACACACACTGACAACACACACACACACACACACCGACAACACACACACACACACCGACAACACACACACACACCGACAACACACACACACACACACCGACAACACACACACACACACACCGACAACACACACACACACCGACAACACACACACACACAACACACACACACACACCGACAACACAAACACACACACACATACCGACAACACACACACACACACACCGACAACACACACACACACCGACAACACACACACACACACACACACCGACAACACATACACACACACACACCGACAACACACACACACACACACCGACAACACACACACACACAACACACACACACACCGACAACACACACACACACACAGCGACAACACACACACACAAACACACCGACAACACACACACACCGACAACACACACACACACCGACAACACACACACACACACCGACAACACACACACACACACAAACACACACACCGACAACACACACACACACACACCGACAACACACACACACACACACCGACAACACACACACACACACACACCGACAACACACACACACACCGACAACACACACACACACAACACACACACACACACACCGACAACACAAACACACACACACACACCGACAACACACACACACACACACACACACCGACAACACACACACACACACACACACCGACAACACACACACACACACCGACAACACACACACCCACAACACACACACACACACCGACAACACACACACTCACACACCGACCACACACACACACAAACACACCGACAACACACACACACACACACCGACAACACACACACACACACACCGACAACACACACACACACACCGACAACACACACACACACACACCGACAACACACACACACACAACACACACACACCCACACACACACCGACAACACACACACACACCGACAACACACACACACACACACACCGACAACACACACACACACACACACACCGACAACACACACACACACACACACCGACAACACACACACACACCGACAACACACACACACACCGACAACACACACACACACACCGACAACACACACACACACACACCGACAACACATAAACACACACACACCGACAACACAGACACACACACACTGACAACACACACACATACACACCGACAACACACACACACACACACACACACCGACAACACACACACACACACCGACAACACACACACACACACCGACAACACACACACACACCAACAACACACACACACACACACAACGACAACACACACACACCGACAACACACACACACACACTCACACACACACACCGACAACACACACACACACCAACAACACACACACACACACCAACAACACACACACACACCGACAACACACACACACACACCGACAACACACACACACACACACAAACCGACAACACACACACACACACACCGACAACACACACACACACACCGACAACACACACACACACAAACCGACAACACATAAACACACACACACCGACAACACACACACACACACACACTGACAACACACACACATACACACCGACAACACACACACACACACACACCGACAACACACACACACACACACCGACAACACACACACACCGACAACACACACACACACACAAACACACACACCGACAACACACACACACACACACCGACAACACACACACACACCGACAACACACACACACACACACACCGACAACACACACACACACCGACAACACACACACACACAACACACACACACACACACCGACAACACAAACACACACACACACACCGACAACACACACACACACACACACACACCGACAACACACACACACACACACACCGACAACACACACACACACACCGACAACACACACACCCACAACACACACACACACACCGACAACACACACACTCACACACCGACCACACACACACACAAACACACCGACAACACACACACACACACCGACAACACACACACACACACTCCGACAACACACACACACACACACCGACAACACACACACACACACCGACAACACACACACACACACACACACACACACACACACCGACAACACACACACACACACCGACAACACACACACCCACAACACACACACACACACCGACAACACACACACTCACACACCGACCACACACACACACAAACACACCGACAACACACACACACACACCGACAACACACACACACACACTCCGACAACACACACACACACACACCGACAACACACACACACACACCGACAACACACACACACACACACACACACACACACACCGACAACACACACACACACACCGACAACACACACACACAAACACCAGCAACACACACACACATACCGACAACACACACACACACACACCGACAACACACACACACACACACCGACAACACACACACACACACACACACACACACACCGACAACACATACACACACCGACAACACACACACACACACCGACAACACACACACACAACACACACACACACACACACAGCGACAACACACACACACAAACACACCGACAACACACACACACACACACCGACAACACACACACACACCGACAACACACACACACACACCGACAACACACACACACACAAACCGACAACACACACACACACACACCGACAACACACACACACACACCGACAACACACACACACACCGACAACACACACACACACAGTGACAACACACACACACACACACACCGACAACACATAAACACACACACACCGACAACACACACACACACACACTGACAACACACACACATACACACCGACAACACACAAACACACACACTGACAACACACACACACACACACACCGACAACACACACACACACACCGACAACACACACACACACCGACAACACACACACACACACACCGACAACACACACACACACACACCGACAACACACACACACACCGACAACACACACACACACAACACACACACACACACCGACAACACAAACACACACACACATACCGACAACACACACACACACACACCGACAACACACACACACACCGACAACACACACACACACACACACACCGACAACACATACACACACACACACCGACAACACACACACACACACACCGACAACACACACACACACAACACACACACACACCGACAACACACACACACACACAGCGACAACACACACACACAAACACACCGACAACACACACACACCGACAACACACACACACACCGACAACACACACACACACACACCGACAACACACACACACACACACACACACACACACACACACACCGACAACACACACACACACACCGACAACACACACACACCGACAACACACACACACACACACACACCGACAACACACACACACACACCGACAACACACACACACACACACACACACACCGACAACACACACACACACCGACAACACACACACACACAACACACACACACACACCGACAACACACACACACACACACCGACAAAACACACACGCACACACCGACAACACACACACACACCGACAACACACCCACAACACACACACACACACACCGACAACACACACACACACACACACACACACACACACACACACCGACAACACACACACACACACCGACAACACACACACACCGACAACACACACACACACACACACACCGACAACACACACACACACACCGACAACACACACACACACACACACACACACCGACAACACACACACACACCGACAACACACACACACACAACACACACACACACACCGACAACACACACACACACACACCGACAAAACACACACGCACACACCGACAACACACACACACACCGACAACACACCCACAACACACACACACACCGACAACACACACACACCGACAACACACACACACACACACACCGACAACAAACACACACACACACCGACAACACACACACACACACACACACACCGACAACACACACACACACACAGCGACAACACACACACACACCGGCAACACACACACACACACCGACAACACACACACACACACACACACCGACAACACACACACACACAAACACCAGCAACACACACACACACTGACAACACACACACACACCGACAACACACACACACACACCGACAACACACACACACACACCGACAACACACACACACACACACCGACAACACACACACACACACACACTGACAACACACACACACACACACCGACAACACACACACACACACACCGACAACACACACACACACACACACCGACAACACACACACACCGACAACACACACACACACACACACACACCGACAACACACACACACACCGACAACACACACACACACACCGACAAAACACACACACACCGGCAACACACACACACACACCGACAACACACACACACACAAACCGACAACACACACACACACACACCGACAACACACACACACACACCGACAACACACACACACACACACACTGACAACACACACACACACACACCGACAACACACACACACACACACCGACAACACACACACACACACACACCGACAACACACACACACCGACAACACACACACACACACACACACACACACACCGACAACACACACACACACCGACAACACACACACACACACCGACAACACACACACACACCGGCAACACACACACACACACCGACAACACACACATACACACACAAACCGACAACACACACACACACCGACAACACACACACACACACCGACAACACACACACACACAAACACCAGCAACACACACACACACTGACAACACACACACACACACACCGACAACACACACACACACACCGACAACACACACACACACCGACAACACACACACACACACACCGACAACACACACACACACACACACACTGACAACACACACACACACACACCGACAACACACACACACACACACCGACAACACACACACACACACACACCGACAACACACACACACCGACAACACACACACACACACACACACACACCGACAACACACACACACACCGACAACACACACACACCGACAACACACACACACACCGGCAACACACACACACACACCGACAACACACACACACACAAACCGACAACACACACACACACACACCGACAACACACACACACACACCGACAACACACACACACACCGACAACACACACACACACAGCGACAACACACACACACACACACCGACAACACATAAACACACACACACCGACAACACACACACACACACACTGACAACACACACACATACACACCGACAACACACAAACACACACACTGACAACACACACACACACACCGACAACACACACACACACACCGACAACACACACACACACCGACAACACACACACACACACACCGACAACACACACACACACACACCGACAACACACACACACACCGACAACACACACACACACAACACACACACACACACCGACAACACAAACACACACACACATACCGACAACACACACACACACACACCGACAACACACACACACACCGACAACACACACACACACACACACACCGACAACACATACACACACACACACCGACAACACACACACACACACACCGACAACACACACACACACAACACACACACACACCGACAACACACACACACACACAGCGACAACACACACACACAAACACACCGACAACACACACACACCGACAACACACACACACACCGACAACACACACACACACACACCGACAACACACACACACACACACCGACAACACACACACACACACCGACAACACGCACACACACACCGACAACACACACACACACACACACACACACACCGACAACACACACACACACCGACAACACACACACACACCGACAACACACACACACACACACCGACAACACACACACACACCGACAACACACACACACACAACACACACACACACACCGACAACACAAACACACACACACACACACACCGACAACACACACACACACACACACACACCGACAACACACACACACACACACACACCGACAACACACACACACACCGACAACACACACACACACAACACACACACACCGACAACACACACACACACACACACACACACACACACCGACCACACACACACACAAACACACCGACAACACACACACACACCGACAACACACACACACACACACACACACACACCGACAACACACACACACACACCGACAACACACACACACACAAACACCAGCACCACACACACACATACCGACAACACACACACACACACACCGACAACACACACACACACACACCGACAGCACACACACACACACACACACCGACAACACATACACACACACACACCGACAACACACACACACACCGACAACACACACACACACAACACCCACACACACACACCGACAACACACACACACAGCGACAACACACACACAAACACACCGACAACACACACACACACACCGACAACACACACACACACCGACAACACACACACACACACCGACAACACACACACACACACACACCGACAACACACACACACACACCGACAACACACACACACCGACAACACACACACACACACACACCGACAACACACACACACCGACAACACACACACACACACACACACCGACAACACACACACACACCGACAACACACACACACACAACACACACACACACACCGACAACACACACACACACACACCGACAAAACACACACGTACACACCGACAACACACACACACACAAACACCGACAACACACCCACAACACACATACACACACACACCGACAACACACACACACCTACAACACACACACACACACACACCGACAACACACACACACACACACCGACAACACACACACACACCCACACACACCGACAACACACACACACACACACACCGATAACACACACACACCGACAACACACACACACACACACCGACAACACACACACACACACACCGACAACACACACACACACACCGACAACACACACACACACACACCGACAACACACACACACACAACACACACACACCCACACACACACCGACAACACACACACACACCGACAACACACACACACACACACACCGACAACACACACACACACACACACACCGACAACACACACACACACACACACCGACAACACACACACACACCGACAACACACACACACACCGACAACACACACACACACACCGACAACACACACACACACACACCGACAACACATAAACACACACACACCGACAACACAGACACACACACACTGACAACACACACACATACACACCGACAACACACACACACACACACACACACCGACAACACACACACACACACCGACAACACACACACACACACCGACAACACACACACACACCAACAACACACACACACACACACACCGACAACACACACACACCGACAACACACACACACACACTCACACACACACACCGACAACACACACACACACCAACAACACACACACACACACCAACAACACACACACACACCGACAACACACACACACACACCGACAACACACACACACACACACAAACCGACAACACACACACACACACACCGACAACACACACACACACACCGACAACACACACACACACACACCGACAACACATAAACACACACACACCGACAACACACACACACACACACACTGACAACACACACACATACACACCGACAACACACACACACACACACACCGACAACACACACACACACACACCGACAACACACACACACACACCGACAACACACACACACACACAAACACACACACCGACAACACACACACACACACACCGACAACACACACACACACACACCGACAACACACACACACACACACACCGACAACACACACACACACCGACAACACACACACACACAACACACACACACACACACCGACAACACAAACACACACACACACACCGACAACACACACACACACACACACACACCGACAACACACACACACACACACACACCGACAACACACACACACACACCGACAACACACACACCCACAACACACACACACACCGACAACACACACACTCACACACCGACCACACACACACACAAACACACCGACAACACACACACACACACACCGACAACACACACACACACACACCGACAACACACACACACACACACCGACAACACACACACACACACCGACAACACACACACACACACACCGACAACACATAAACACACACACACCGACAACACACACACACACACACACTGACAACACACACACATACACACCGACAACACACACACACACACACACCGACAACACACACACACACACACCGACAACACACACACACACACCGACAACACACACACACACACAAACACACACACCGACAACACACACACACACACACCGACAACACACACACACACACACCGACAACACACACACACACACACACCGACAACACACACACACACCGACAACACACACACACACAACACACACACACACACACCGACAACACAAACACACACACACACACCGACAACACACACACACACACACACACACCGACAACACACACACACACACACACACCGACAACACACACACACACACCGACAACACACACACCCACAACACACACACACACCGACAACACACACACTCACACACCGACCACACACACACACAAACACACCGACAACACACACACACACACACCGACAACACACACACACACACACCGACAACACACACACACACACCGACAACACACACACACACACACCGACAACACACACACACACAACACACACACACCCACACACACACCAACAACACACACACACACCGACAACACACACACACACACACACCGACAACACACACACACACACACACACCGACAACACACACACACACACACACCGACAACACACACACACACCGACAACACACACACACACCGACAACACACACACACACACCGACAACACACACACACACACACCGACAACACATAAACACACACACACCGACAACACAGACACACACACACTGACAACACACACACATACACACCGACAACACACACACACACACACACACACCGACAACACACACACACACACCGACAACACACACACACACACCGACAACACACACACACACCAACAACACACACACACACACACACCGACAACACACACACACCGACAACACACACACACACACTCACACACACACACCGACAACACACACACACACCAACAACACACACACACACACCAACAACACACACACACACCGACAACACACACACACACACACCGACAACACACACACACACACACAAACCGACAACACACACACACACACACCGACAACACACACACACACACCGACAACACACACACACACACACCGACAACACATAAACACACACACACCGACAACACACACACACACACACACTGACAACACACACACATACACACCGACAACACACACACACACACACACCGACAACACACACACACACACACCGACAACACACACACACACACCGACAACACACACACACACACAAACACACACACCGACAACACACACACAAACACACCGACAACACACACACACACCGACAACACACACACACACACACACCGACAACACACACACACACCGACAACACACACACACACAACACACACACACACACACCGACAACACAAACACACACACACACACCGACAACACACACACACACACACACACACCGACAACACACACACACACACACACCGACAACACACACACACACACCGACAACACACACACCCACAACACACACACACACACCGACAACACACACACTCACACACCGACCACACACACACACAAACACACCGACAACACACACACACACACCGACAACACACACACACACACTCCGACAACACACACACACACACACCGACAACACACACACACACACCGACAACACACACACACACACACACACACACACACACACCGACAACACACACACACACACCGACAACACACACACCCACAACACACACACACACACCGACAACACACACACTCACACACCGACCACACACACACACAAACACACCGACAACACACACACACACACCGACAACACACACACACACACTCCGACAACACACACACACACACACCGACAAAACACACACACACACCGACAACACACACACACACACACACACACACACACACCGACAACACACACACACACACCGACAACACACACACACAAACACCAGCAACACACACACACATACCGACAACACACACACACACACACCGACAACACACACACACACACACCGACAACACACACACACACACACACACACACACACACACACCGACAACACATACACACACACACACCGACAACACACACACACACACCGACAACACACACACACAACACACACACACACACACACAGCGACAACACACACACACAAACACACCGACAACACACACACACACACACCGACAACACACACACACACCGACAACACACACACACACACCGACAACACACACACACACAAACCGACAACACACACACACACACACCGACAACACACACACACACACCGACAACACACACACACACCGACAACACACACACACACAGCGACAACACACACACACACACACACCGACAACACATAAACACACACACACCGACAACACACACACACACACACTGACAACACACACACATACACACCGACAACACACAAACACACACACTGACAACACACACACACACACACACACCGACAACACACACACACACACCGACAACACACACACACACCGACAACACACACACACACACACCGACAACACACACACACACACACCGACAACACACACACACACCGACAACACACACACACACAACACACACACACACACCGACAACACAAACACACACACACATACCGACAACACACACACACACACACCGACAACACACACACACACCGACAACACACACACACACACACACACCGACAACACATACACACACACACACCGACAACACACACACACACACACCGACAACACACACACACACAACACACACACACACCGACAACACACACACACACACAGCGACAACACACACACACAAACACACCGACAACACACACACACCGACAACACACACACACACCGACAACACACACACACACACACCGACAACACACACACACACACACACACACACACACACACCGACAACACACACACACACACCGACAACACACACACACCGACAACACACACACACACACACACACCGACAACACACACACACACACCGACAACACACACACACACACACACACACACCGACAACACACACACACACCGACAACACACACACACACAACACACACACACACACCGACAACACACACACACACACACCGACAAAACACACACGCACACACCGACAACACACACACACACACCGACAACACACCCACAACACACACACACACACACCGACAACACACACACACACACACACACACACACACACACCGACAACACACACACACACACCGACAACACACACACACACACACACACCGACAACACACACACACACACCGACAACACACACACACACACACACACACACCGACAACACACACACACACCGACAACACACACACACACAACACACACACACACACCGACAACACACACACACACACACCGACAAAACACACACGCACACACCGACAACACACACACACACCGACAACACACCCACAACACACACACACACACACCGACAACACACACACACCGACAACACACACACACACACACACCGACAACAAACACACACACACACCGACAACACACACACACACACACACACACCGACAACACACACACACACACAGCGACAACACACACACACACCGGCAACACACACACACACACCGACAACACACACACACACACACACACCGACAACACACACACACACAAACACCAGCAACACACACACACACTGACAACACACACACACACCGACAACACACACACACACACCGACAACACACACACACACACACACCGACAACACACACACACACACACCGACAACACACACACACACACACACTGACAACACACACACACACACACCGACAACACACACACACACACACCGACAACACACACACACACACACACCGACAACACACACACACCGACAACACACACACACACACACACACACCGACAACACACACACACACCGACAACACACACACACACACCGACAAAACACACACACACCGGCAACACACACACACACACCGACAACACACACACACACAAACCGACAACACACACACACACACACACCGACAACACACACACACACACCGACAACACACACACACACACACACTGACAACACACACACACACACACCGACAACACACACACACACACACCGACAACACACACACACACACACACCGACAACACACACACACCGACAACACACACACACACACACACACACACACCGACAACACACACACACACCGACAACACACACACACACACCGACAACACACACACACACCGGCAACACACACACACACACCGACAACACACACATACACACACAAACCGACAACACACACACACACCGACAACACACACACACACACCGACAACACACACACACACAAACACCAGCAACACACACACACACTGACAACACACACACACACACACCGACAACACACACACACACACCGACAACACACACACACACCGACAACACACACACACACACACCGACAACACACACACACACACACACTGACAACACACACACACACACACCGACAACACACACACACACACACCGACAACACACACACACACACACACCGACAACACACACACACCGACAACACACACACACACACACACACACACCGACAACACACACACACACCGACAACACACACACACCGACAACACACACACACACCGGCAACACACACACACACACCGACAACACACACACACACAAACCGACAACACACACACACACACACCGACAACACACACACACACACCGACAACACACACACACACCGACAACACACACACACACAGCGACAACACACACACACACACACCGACAACACATAAACACACACACACCGACAACACACACACACACACACTGACAACACACACACATACACACCGACAACACACAAACACACACACTGACAACACACACACACACACACACCGACAACACACACACACACACCGACAACACACACACACACCGACAACACACACACACACACACCGACAACACACACACACACACACCGACAACACACACACACACCGACAACACACACACACACAACACACACACACACACCGACAACACAAACACACACACACATACCGACAACACACACACACACACACCGACAACACACACACACACCGACAACACACACACACACACACACACCGACAACACATACACACACACACACCGACAACACACACACACACACACCGACAACACACACACACACAACACACACACACACCGACAACACACACACACACACAGCGACAACACACACACACAAACACACCGACAACACACACACACCGACAACACACACACACACCGACAACACACACACACACACACCGACAACACACACACACACACACACACACACACCGACAACACACACACACACACCGACAACACACACACACCGACAACACACACACACACACACCGACAACACACACACACACACACCGACAACACACACACACACACACACCGACAACACACACACACCGACAACACACACACACACACACACACACACACCGACAACACACACACACACCGACAACACACACACACACACCGACAACACACACACACACCGGCAACACACACACACACACCGACAACACACACCGACAACACACACAAACCGACAACACACACACACACCGACAACACACACACACACACCGACAACACACACACACACAAACACCAGCAACACACACACACACTGACAACACACACACACACACACCGACAACACACACACACACACCGACAACACACACACACACCGACAACACACACACACACACACCGACAACACACACACACACACACACTGACAACACACACACACACACACCGACAACACACACACACACACACCGACAACACACACACACACACACACCGACAACACACACACACCGACAACACACACACACACACACACACACACACCGACAACACACACACACACCGACAACACACACACACCGACAACACACACACACACCGGCAACACACACACACACACCGACAACACACACACACACAAACCGACAACACACACACACACACACCGACAACACACACACACACACCGACAACACACACACACACCGACAACACACACACACACAGCGACAACACACACACACACACACCGACAACACATAAACACACACACACCGACAACACACACACACACTCACTGACAACACACACACATACACACCGACAACACACAAACACACACACTGACAACACACACACACACACACACCGACAACACACACACACACACCGACAACACACACACACACCGACAACACACACACACACACACCGACAACACACACACACACACACCGACAACACACACACACACCGACAACACACACACACACAACACACACACACACACCGACAACACAAACACACACACACATACCGACAACACACACACACACACACCGACAACACACACACACACCGACAACACACACACACACACACACACCGACAACACATACACACACACACACCGACAACACACACACACACACACCGACAACACACACACACACAACACACACACACAGCGACAACACACACACACACACAGCGACAACACACACACACAAACACACCGACAACACACACACACCGACAACACACACACACACCGACAACACACACACACACACACCGACAACACACACACACACACACACACACACACACACCGACAACACACACACACACACCGACAACACACACACACCGACAACACACACACACACACACACACACCGACAACACACACACACACACCGACAACACACACACACACACACACACCGACAACACACACACACACCGACAACACACACACACACAACACACACACACACACCGACAACACACACACACACACACCGACAAAACACACACGCACACACCGACAACACACACACACACCGACAACACACCCACAACACACACACACACACACCGACAACACACACACACCGACAACACACACACACACACACACCGACAACAAACACACACACACCGACAACACACACACACACACACACACACCGACAACACACACACACACACAGCGACAACACACACACACAAACACACCGACAACACACACACACACACACCGACAACACACACACACACCGACAACACACACACACACACCAACAACACACACACACACACACACACACCGACAACACACACACACACACCGACAACACACACACACACACCGACAACACACACACACACAAACCGACAACACACACACACACACACCGACAACACACACACACACACCGACAACACACACACACACCGACAACACACACACACACAGCGACAACACACACACACACACACCGACAACACATAAACACACACACACCGACAACACACACACACACACACTGACAACACACACACATACACACCGACAACACACAAACACACACACACACACACACACACACACACCGACAACACACAAACACACACACTGACAACACACACACACACACACACCGACAACACACACACACACACCGACAACACACACACACACACACCGACAACACACACACACACACACCGACAACACACACACACACCGACAACACACACACACAACACACACACACACACCGACAACACAAACACACACACACATACCGACAACACACACACACACACACCGACAACACACACACACACCGACAACACACACACACACACACACACCGACAACACATACACACACACACACCGACAACACACACACACACACACCGACAACACACACACACACAACACACACACACACCGACAACACACACACACACACAGCGACAACACACACACACAAACACACCGACAACACACACACACCGACAACACACACACACACCGACAACACACACACACACACACCGACAACACACACACACACACACACACACACACACACCGACAACACACACACACACACCGACAACACACACACACCGACAACACACACACACACACACACACCGACAACACACACACACACACCGACAACACACACACACACACACACACACACCGACAACACACACACCGACAACACACACACACACAACACACACACACACACCGACAACACACACACACACACACCGACAAAACACACACGCACACACCGACAACACACACACACACCGACAACACACCGACAACACACACACACACACACCGACAACACACACACACCGACAACACACACACACACACACACCGACAACAAACACACACACACACCGACAACACACACACACACACACACACCGACAACACACACACACACACACACAGCGACAACACACACACACAAACACACCGACAACACACACACACACACACCGACAACACACACACACACCGACAACACACACACACACACCAACAACACACACACACACACACACACACCGACAACACACACACACACACCGACAACACACACACACACACCGACAACACACACACACACAAACACCAGCAACACACACACACACTGACAACACACACACACACACACCGACAACACACACACACACACCGACAACACACACACACACACCGACAACACACACACACACACACACTGACAACACACACACACACACACACCGACAACACACACACACACACACCGACAACACACACACACACACCGACAACACACACACACCGACAACACACACACACACACACACACACACCGACAACACACACACACACCGACAACACACACACACACACCGACAACACACACACACACACCGACAACACACACACACACAAACACCAGCAACACACACACACACTGACAACACACACACACACACACCGACAACACACACACACACACCGACAACACACACACACACACACACCGACAACACACACACACACACACCGACAACACACACACACACACACACCGACAACACACACACACCGACAACACACACACACACACACACACACACCGACAACACACACACACACAAACCGACAACACACACACACACACACCGACAACACACACACACACACCGACAACACACACACACACCGACAACACACACACACACAGCGACAACACACACACACACACACCGACAACACATAAACACACACACACCGACAACACACACACACACACACTGACAACACACACACATACACACCGACAACACACAAACACACACACTGACAACACACACACACACACACACCGACAACACACACACACACACCGACAACACACACACACACACACACAGACACACACACACCGACAACACACACACACCGACAACACACACACACACACACCGACAACACACACACACACACACCGACAACACACACACACACCGACAACACACACACACACAACACACACACACACACCGACAACACAAAACCACACACACATACCGACAACACACACACACACACACCGACAACACACACACACACCGACAACACACACACACACACCGACAACACATACACACACACACACCGACAACACACACACACACACACCGACAACACACACACACACAACACACACACACACCGACAACACACACACACACACAGCGACAACACACACACACAAACACACCGACAACACACACACACCGACAACACACACACACACCGACAACACACACACACACACACCGACAACACACACACACACACACACACCGACAACACACACACACACACCGACAACACACACACACCGACAACACACACACACACACACCGACAACACACACACACACACCGACAACACACACACACACACACACACACACCGACAACACACACACACACCGACAACACACACACACACAACACACACACACACACCGACAACACACACACACACACACCGACAAAACACACACGCACACACCGACAACACACACACACACCGACAACACACCCACAACACACACACACACCGACAACACACACACACCGACAACACACACACACACACACCGACAACAAACACACACCGACAACACACACACACACACACACACACACCGACAACACACACACACACCGACAACACACACACACACACCGACAACACACACACACACACCGACAACACACACACACACAAACACCAGCAACACACACACACACTGACAACACACACACACACACACCGACAACACACACACACACACCGACAACACACACACACACACACACCGACAACACACACACACACACACCGACAACACACACACACACACACACCGACAACACACACACACCGACAACACACACACACACACACACACACACCGACAACACACACACACACAAACCGACAACACACACACACACACACCGACAACACACACACACACACCGACAACACACACACACACCGACAACACACACACACACAGCGACAACACACACACACACACACCGACAACACATAAACACACACACACCGACAACACACACACACACACACTGACAACACACACACATACACACCGACAACACACAAACACACACACTGACAACACACACACACACACACACACCGACAACACACACACACACACCGACAACACACACACACACACACACAGACACACACACACCGACAACACACACACACCGACAACACACACACACACACACCGACAACACACACACACACACACCGACAACACACACACACACCGACAACACACACACACACAACACACACACACACACCGACAACACAAAACCACACACACATACCGACAACACACACACACACACACCGACAACACACACACACACCGACAACACACACACACACACACACACACCGACAACACATACACACACACACACCGACAGCACACACACACACACACCGACAACACACACACACACACAACACACACACACACCGACAACACACACACACACACAGCGACAACACACACACACAAACACACCGACAACACACACACACCGACAACACACACACACACCGACAACACACACACACACACACCGACAACACACACACACACACACACACCGACAACACACACACACACACCGACAACACACACACACCGACAACACACACACACACACACCGACAACACACACACACACACCGACAACACACACACACACACACACACACCGACAACACACACACACACCGACAACACACACACACACAACACACACACACACACCGACAACACACACACACACACACCGACAAAACACACACGCACACACCGACAACACACACACACACCGACAACACACCCACAACACACACACACACCGACAACACACACACACCGACAACACACACACACACACACCGACAACAAACACACACACACACCGACAACACACACACACACACACACACACCGACAACACACACACAGACACAGCGACAACACACACACACAAACACACCGACAACACACACACACACACACACCGACAACACACACACACACCGACAACACACACACACACACCAACAACACACACACACACACACACACACCCACACACACACCGACAACACACACACACACACACACACACCGACAACACACACACACACCGACAACACACACACACACACACACCGACAACACACACACACACACCGACAACACACACACACACACCGACAACACACACACACACCGACAACACACACACACACACCGACAACACACACACACACACACCGACAACACATGAACACACACACACCGACAAAACACACACACACACACTGACAACACACACACATACACACCGACAACACACACACACACACACACCGACAACACACACACACACACCGACAACACACACACACACACCGACAACACACACACACACACAAACCGACAACACACACACACACCGACAACACACACACACACAACACACACACACACACACCGACAACACACACACACACACACCGACAAAACACACACGCACACACCGACAACACACACACACACACACCGACAACACACCCACAACACACACACACACACACCGACAACACACACACACCGACAACACACACACACACACACCGACAACACACACACACACACACACCGACAACACACACACACACACACACACCGACAACACACACACACCCACACACACACCGACAACACACACACACACCGACAACACACACACACACACCGACAACACACACACACACACACCGACAACACACACACACACAACACACACACACCCACACACACACCGACAACACACACACACACCGACAACACACACACACACACACACCGACAACACACACACACACACACACACACCGACAACACACACACACACACACACACCGACAACACACACACACACACCGACAACACACACACACACCGACAACACACACACACACACCGACAACACACACACACACACACCGACAACACATAAACACACACACACCGACAAAACACACACACACACACCGACAACACACACACACACACACACACACCGACAACACATACACACACACACACCGACAACACACACACACACCGACAACACACACACACACAACACACACACACACACACCGACAACACACACACACACACACCGACAACACACACACACACACACCGACAACACATAAACACACACACACCGACAACACAGACACACACACACTGACAACACACACACATACACACCGACAACACACACACACACACACACCGACAACACACACACACACACCGACAACACACACACACACACCGACAACACACACACACACACACACCAACAACACACACACACACACACACCGACAACACACACACACCGACAACACACACACACACACTCACACACACACACCGACAACACACACACACACCGACAACACACACACACACACCAACAACACACACACACACCGACAACACACACACACACACACAAACCCGACAACACACACACACACACACCGACAACACACACACACACACCGACAACACACACACACACACACCGACAACACATAAACACACACACACCGACAACACACACACACACACACACTGACAACACACACACATACACACCGACAACACACACACACACACACCGACAACACACACACACACACCGACAACACACACACACACACAAACACACACACCGACAACACACACACACACACACCGACAACACAAACACACACACACACACCGACAACACACACACACACACACACACACCGACAACACACACACACACACACACCGACAACACACACACACACACCGACAACACACACACCCACAACACACACACACACACCGACAACACACACACACACACACCGACCACACACACACACAAACACACCGACAACACACACACACACACCGACAACACACACACACACACGCCGACAACACACACACACACACACACACACACACCGACAACACACACACACACACCGACAACACACACACACACACACACACACACACACACCGACAACACACACACACACACCGACAACACACACACACACAAACACCAGCAACACACACACACATACCGACAACACACACACACACACACCGACAACACACACACACACACACCGACAACACACACACACACACACACACACACACCGACAACACATACACACACACACACCGACAACACACACACACACACCGACAACACACACACACAACACACACACACACACACACAGCGACAACACACACACACAAACACACCGACAACACACACACACACACACCGACAACACACACACACACCGACAACACACACACACACACCAACAACACACACACACACACACACACACACACACACACCGACAACACACACACACACACCGACAACACACACACACACACCGACAACACACACACACACACACACCGACAACACACACACACACACCGACAACACACACACACACACACACTGACAACACACACACACACACACCGACAACACACACACACACACACCGACAACACACACACACACACCGACAACACACACACACCGACAACACACACACACACACACACACACACCGACAACACACACACACACCGACAACACACACACACACACCGACAACACACACACACACCGGCAACACACACACACACACCGACAACACACACACACACACACAAACCGACAACACACACACACACCGACAACACACACACACACACCGACAACACACACACACACAAACACCAGCAACACACACACACACTGACAACACACACACACACCGACAACACACACACACACACCGACAACACACACACACACACACACACCGACAACACACACACACACACACCGACAACACACACACACACACACACTGACAACACACACACACACACACCGACAACACACACACACACACACCGACAACACACACACACACACACACCGACAACACACACACACCGACAACACACACACACACACACACACACCGACAACACACACACACACCGACAACACACACACACACACACCGACAAAACACACACACACCGGCAACACACACACACACACCGACAACACACACACACACAAACCGACAACACACACACACACACACACCGACAACACACACACACACACCGACAACACACACACACACACACACTGACAACACACACACACACACACCGACAACACACACACACACACACCGACAACACACACACACACAATCACCGACAACACACACACACCGACAACACACACACACACACACACACACACACCGACAACACACACACACACCGACAACACACACACACACACCGACAACACACACACACACCGGCAACACACACACACACACCGACAACACACACACACACACACAAACCGACAACACACACACACACCGACAACACACACACACACACCGACAACACACACACACACAAACACCAGCAACACACACACACACTGACAACACACACACACACACACCGACAACACAAACACACACACCGACAACACACACACACACCGACAACACACACACACACACACCGACAACACACACACACACACACACACTGACAACACACACACACACACACCGACAACACACACACACACACACCGACAACACACACACACACACACACCGACAACACACACACACCGACAACACACACACACACACACACACACACCGACAACACACACACACACCGACAACACACACACACCGACAACACACACACACACCGGCAACACACACACACACACCGACAACACACACACACACAAACCGACAACACACACACACACACACCGACAACACACACACACACACCGACAACACACACACACACCGACAACACACACACACACAGCGACAACACACACACACACACACACCGACAACACATAAACACACACACACCGACAACACACACACACACACACTGACAACACACACACATACACACCGACAACACACAAACACACACACTGACAACACACACACACACACACACCGACAACACACACACACACACCGACAACACACACACACACCGACAACACACACACACACACACCGACAACACACACACACACACACCGACAACACACACACACACAACACACACACACACACCGACAACACAAACACACACACACATACCGACAACACACACACACACACACCGACAACACACACACACACCGACAACACACACACACACACACCGACAACACATACACACACACACACCGACAACACACACACACACACACCGACAACACACACACACACAACACACACACACACCGACAACACACACACACACAGCGACAACACACACACACAAACACACCGACAACACACACACACCGACAACACACACACACACCGACAACACACACACACACACACCGACAACACACACACACACACACACACACACACACACACCGACAACACACACACACACACCGACAACACACACACACCGACAACACACACACACACACACACACCGACAACACACACACACACACCGACAACACACACACACACACACACACACACCGACAACACACACACACACCGACAACACACACACACACAACACACACACACACACCGACAACACACACACACACACACCGACAAAACACACACGCACACACCGACAACACACACACACACCGACAACACACCCACAACACACACACACACACACCGACAACACACACACACACACACACACACACACACACACCGACAACACACACACACACACCGACAACACACACACACCGACAACACACACACACACACACACACCGACAACACACACACACACACCGACAACACACACACACACACACACACACACCGACAACACACACACACACCGACAACACACACACACACAACACACACACACACACCGACAACACACACACACACACACCGACAAAACACACACGCACACACCGACAACACACACACACACCGACAACACACCCACAACACACACACACACACACCGACAACACACACACACCGACAACACACACACACACACACACCGACAACAAACACACACACACACCGACAACACACACACACACACACACACACCGACAACACACACACACACACAGCGACAACACACACACACACCGGCAACACACACACACACACCGACAACACACACACACACACACACACCGACAACACACACACACACAAACACCAGCAACACACACACACACTGACAACACACACACACCGACAACACACACACACACACCGACAACACACACACACACACACACCGACAACACACACACACACACACCGACAACACACACACACACACACACTGACAACACACACACACACACACCGACAACACACACACACACACACCGACAACACACACACACACACACACCGACAACACACACACACCGACAACACACACACACACACACACACACCGACAACACACACACACACCGACAACACACACACACACACCGACAAAACACACACACACCGGCAACACACACACACACACCGACAACACACACACACACAAACCGACAACACACACACACACACACACCGACAACACACACACACACACCGACAACACACACACACACACACACTGACAACACACACACACACACACCGACAACACACACACACACCGACAACACACACACACACACACCGACAACACACACACACCGACAACACACACACACACACACACACACACACCGACAACACACACACACACCGACAACACACACACACACACCGACAACACACACACACACCGGCAACACACACACACACACCGACAACACACACATACACACACAACCGACAACACACACACACACCGACAACACACACACACACACCGACAACACACACACACACAAACACCAGCAACACACACACACACTGACAACACACACACACACACACCGACAACACACACACACACACCGACAACACACACACACACCGACAACACACACACACACACACCGACAACACACACACACACACACACTGACAACACACACACACACACACCGACAACACACACACACACACACCGACAACACACACACACACACACACCGACAACACACACACACCGACAACACACACACACACACACACACACACCGACAACACACACACACACCGACAACACACACACACCGACAACACACACACACACCGGCAACACACACACACACACCGACAACACACACACACACAAACCGACAACACACACACACACACACCGACAACACACACACACACACACCGACAACACATAAACACACACACACCGACAACACACACACACACACACTGACAACACACACACATACACACCGACAACACACAAACACACACACTGACAACACACACACACACACACACCGACAACACACACACACACACCGACAACACACACACACACCGACAACACACACACACACACACCGACAACACACACACACACACACCGACAACACACACACACACCGACAACACACACACACACAACACACACACACACACCGACAACACAAACACACACACACATACCGACAACACACACACACACACACCGACAACACACACACACACCGACAACACACACACACACACACACACCGACAACACATACACACACACACACCGACAACACACACACACACACACCGACAACACACACACACACAACACACACACACACCGACAACACACACACACACACAGCGACAACACACACACACAAACACACCGACAACACACACACACCGACAACACACACACACACACACACACACACACACACCGACAACACACACACACACACCGACAACACACACACACCGACAACACACACACACACACACACACCGACAACACACACACACACACCGACAACACACACACACACACACACACACACCGACAACACACACACACACCGACAACACACACACACACAACACACACACACACCGACAACACACACACACACACACCGACAAAACACACACGCACACACCGACAACACACACACACACCGACAACACACCCACAACACACACACACACACACCGACAACACACACACACCGACAACACACACACACACACACACCGACAACAAACACACACACACACCGACAACACACACACACACACACACACACCGACAACACACACACACACACAGCGACAACACACACACACAAACACACCGACAACACACACACACACACACCGACAACACACACACACACAACCGACAACACACACACACACACCAACAACACACACACACACACACACACACCGACAACACACACACACACACCGACAACACACACACACACACCGACAACACACACACACACAAACCGACAACACCACACACACACCGACAACACACACACACACACCGACAACACACACACACACCGACAACACACACACACACAGCGACAACACACACACACACACACCGACAACACATAAACACACACACACCGACAACACACACACACACACACTGACAACACACACACATACACACCGACAACACACAAACACACACACTGACAACACACACACACACACACACCGACAACACACAACACACACACTGACAACACACACACACACACACACCGACAACACACACACACACACCGACAACACACACACACACCGACAACACACACACACACACACCGACAACACACACACACACACACCGACAACACACACACACACCGACAACACACACACACACAACACACACACACACACCGACAACACAAACACACACACACATACCGACAACACACACACACACACACCGACAACACACACACACACCGACAACACACACACACACACACACACCGACAACACATACACACACACACACCGACAACACACACACACACACACCGACAACACACACACACACAACACACACACACACCGACAACACACACACACACACAGCGACAACACACACACACAAACACACCGACAACACACACACACCGACAACACACACACACACCGACAACACACACACACACACACCGACAACACACACACACACACACACACACACACACACCGACAACACACACACACACACCGACAACACACACACACCGACAACACACACACACACACACACACCGACAACACACACACACACACCGACAACACACACACACACACACACACACACCGACAACACACACACACACCGACAACACACACACACACAACACACACACACACACCGACAACACACACACACACACACCGACAAAAC